>NC_083422.1:57713538-57970329 GCF_020745735.1 Hemiscyllium ocellatum
CTAACCTTGTCTATGGAAGCCCAACAATTTCCGCAACACCCAGCACATCATAACATCTTGCCTTTGTTAGAAGAGGGATTATCACATGTTGGAGGGCCTTAAACAAAATAGGCAATACAGGTTGCATTTTGCAGAGAGTTCCAGGTTCAATCAGATAATATAGGAGACCCCCAAACGTGTTCCATTTTCCCTCGCAGTCCCTTTAACCCCATGAGTTCTGAGCTTTACATAGAACATAGAACATAGAAAAATACAGCGCAGTACAGGCCCTTCGGCCCTCAATGTTGCGCCGACCAAAGCCTACCTAACCTACACTAGCCCAATAACCTCCATATGCTTCTCCAGTGCCCGCTTAAATGACCATAAAGAGGGAGAGTCCACCACTGCTACTGGCAGGGCATTCCATGAACTCACAGCTCGCTGAGTAAAGAATCTACCCCTAACATCTGTCCTATACCTACCACCCCTTAATTTAAAGCTGTGCCCCCTAGTAACAGCTGACTCCATTAGCGGAAAAAGGTTCCCACTGTCAACCCTATCTAAACCCCTAATCATCTTGTACACCTCTATCAAATCTCCCCTAAACCTTCTTTTCTCCAATGAGAACAGCCCCAAGTGCCTCAGCCTTTCCTCATACGATCTTCCTACCATGCCAGGCAACATCCTGGTAAACCTCCTCTGCACTCGTTCCAATGCGTCCACGTCCTTCCTATAGTATGGTGACCAAAACTGCACAAAATACTCCAGATGAGGCCGCACCAGAGTCTTATACAACTGCAACATGACCTCAGGACTCCGGAACTCAATTCCTCTACCAATAAAGCCCAATACACCATATGCCTTCTTCACAGCACTATTTATCTGGGTGGCAACTTTCAGAGATCTGTGTACATGGACACCAAGATCCCTCTGCTCATCCACACTACCAAGTAGCCTACCATTAGCCCAGTAATCCATCTTCTTGTTACTCCTACCAAAGTGAATGACTTCACACTTAGCTACATTGAACTCCATTTGCCACCTTTCTGCCCAGCTCTGCAGCTTATCTATATCCCACTGTAACCTGCCACATCCTTCTTCGCTGTCCACAACTCCACCGACTTTCGTGTCATCCGCAAACTTGCTCACCCAGCTTTCAAGCCCCTCCTCTAGGTCATTTATAAAAATGACAAACAGCAATGGTCCCAAAACAGATCCTTGTGGAACACCACTAGTAACTGCACTCCAAGATGAACCTATACCATCAACTACTACCCTCTGTCTCCTTCCAGCCTGCCAATTCCTAATCCAAACCTCTAATGCACCCTCAATGCCATACCTCCGTAGTTTTTGCATTAGCCTACCATGGGGTACCCCAGTTGTCCAGAAACCGGAATCCCTCCCTCCTGCACCATCCCTGTAGCCACACATTTAACTGTTCTCTCTCCCTATTCCTCGAATCTCTATCACGTGGCACGGGTAACAAATCAGAGACAATAACTCTGTTCGTTCTAGCTCTGAGCTTCCAACCTAGCTCCTTGAAAGCCTGCCTAACATCCTCACCCCTCTTCCTACCTATGTCGTTGGTTCCAACATGGACCACGATCTGGGGTTGCTCCCCCTCCCCCTTAAGGACCCGAAAAACACGATCAGAGACATCACGTATCCTTGCACCTGGGAGGCAACATACCAATCGTGAGTCTCTGTCGCCCCTGCAAAACCGCCTATCTGTGCCCCTCACTAGTGAGTCCCCAATAACTATCGCTCTACCTTTCTCCACCCTTCCCTTCTGAGCAATGGGAACAGGCTCCGTGCCAGAGGCCTGAACCTCGTTGCTTACCCCTGGTAAGTCATCCCCCCCACAAGTATCCAAAATGGTATACTTGTTCTTGAGGGGAATGACCGCAGGGGGTCCCTGCACTGGCTGCTTCCTCCCACTCCCCCTCACTGTCACCCATCTCTCTATAACTTTCGGAGTAACTACTTCCCTAAAGCTCTGATCTATGACCACCTCTGCCTCCCGAATGATCCGCTTTCACACATTCCTAACCAGCACTTTCATTTGCATCTTCATCACCCAATACTACCACCTGAGTCTTGGGCCAAGACCTCAATTATGCCAATTTGGCTCTAGTGTGAGATGGTCCAACTTGATCCAGCAATTCTGGAAAACAAATATGGGTGGGGGCCTATGCTAAAAGAAGACAAATCCACCAATTGAGGAAACTTCCCAAATTGAGCGACACATTTTGGGATGAAACTCCAACCATATATTTCCTTATTCTACATCTCCTTTGGCATAGCGTATTTCTCAACATTTAGATCAGCGTTTGTCTGATGTTGTCCAAGCAACACATTAAAAAGTGGTGCAATTCTAAAAGGGAAAATTGATTTGAATGCTTTGTTTCAATTACCTTTAATTTTTCACATTTTTATTACACTGCCTAAGCCATTAACATATTAATTTATTTTTGCCTGTTTAATCAACAATTGAATCTAAAGTATTATTCTTGAAATAGATATAAAATTAACACTGTTTCTGCAAGTAAGATACTACATTAACACATAATTTCAAAATTATTACAGCATGAAAGCAAACTTCATTTATAAAGATTGAATGAAGATTTTTATGTGGAAACATGGATGTGGATTTAGTCACAACTATTTATTATCTTTTTATAGTCATGTTCATAGAAACTAAATGATCTAAAAAGGAGCTGAAGCCCACTTGAATTGAGAGGTCCAAGGATCAATGGAATTCCATTAGGATTTATCAAAGTTCTTGGGAGTGAACTATCAACACTGACTGGTTCAGCTTTCTCTTAAGGCACAAACAAATATATCTGAGGAAGGGTCATTCGAACCAAAACATTAACTCTGCTTTCTCTCCACAGATGCTGCCACACCTGCTGAATGATCTCAGCAATATCTGTTTTTATATCAAAGTCAGCAACTGTTTTTGGGTATGTTTTGTAAAGGAAGCATGAAGTGGGCTAACTGCAGGATGGGGTAGTGTGGTATTAGAGAAGCACTGATATTTCAGACCCAATATTGCCGACAAATTGTGAAAACGGATCCCTTATTACATGTTAAACTCCTGATTTACATATTCAAGTCACCTCAAACCTGTTGTAAGCTTGTAAAAAAAGCACCCAGAACTTGGCAGTGTGACCAGAATGGACATAGACCACCCCACCAATAAATTAGTATGTATTTTAACATCCAGATACAAAACAACACATAACAACTTTTATGTCAACAAGTTTCGACAAGCAATTTTCAACATTTATAAACCTGCTTTGTTTTACTTTTTGGAACTAATTAAATATATTTGTAAATATTTTTGGGTCAGTATTAGCTATGGAGAAGGACATGGAAGCTAGGAAACCTGAGGAAATAAATAGTGATGTCTTGAAAATGAATTCATTTTACCAAAGGGGAGGTGCTGGAGATCTTAAAACACAAAAATAGATAACTCCTCAGGATCTGATTAGGTGTTTCCCAGAACTTTGTGGGAAGCTAGGAAAAAGATTACTGAGATACTTGTATTGACAACCAGGGGTGAGTCATAGAGTCATAGAGATATATAGTGGGGTTGCTGGAGATAAATAATGGCAATGCATTAGCCAAAGAAAGGCTGTAAAGGAAAAGCCAGGGAATTATAGATCGGTGATAGGACAAACCAGGGCAGGAATTATACAGTTGATGTTAGGGCCCTGGGGAGTGTTGCCAAATAAACAAATCTAGGGGAGAAGGTGATGAAGGGCGTATGCCTGAAACATCGATTCTCTTACTCCTCAGATGCTGCCTGACCTGCTGTGCCTTTCCAGCACCAGACTCTTTTGATTCTGATCTCCAGCATCTGCAGTTCTCACTTTCTCCTAGGGGTTCAGGTGCACAGTTCCTTGAAAGCTAAGTCACTGGTAGACAAGGAGTTGAAAAAAGCATTTGGCATACTTGCCTTCATTGGTCAGTGCATTGAGTATAGGAGTTGGGACATCATGTTGCGGCTGTACAGAACATTGGTGAGGTCACTTTTAGAATATTGTGTACAATTCTGGTTGTGCTTCTATAGGAAGGATGTTGTTAAACTTGAGAGAGTGCAAAAAAGATTCACAAGGATTTTGCTGGGACTGGAGGGTTTGAGCTAGTGGAAGAGGATGAATAGGTTGGGGCTTTTACCCCTGTGTGTCGGAGGCTGAGAGGTGACCTTAAAGGCGTTTATAAAATCATGACGAACATGAGTAGGGTGAATAGCTAAGGTCCTTTTTGCGAGGTAAGGGAGTCCAAAGCTTGAAGATATAGGTTTAAGGTGAGAGTGGAAAGAATTAAAAAGGACCTAAAGGTTAACCTATTCATGCACAGGGTGGTTCTTGTATGGAATGAGCTGCCAGAGGAAGTGGTTGAGTCTAGTACAATTACAACATTTAAAAGGCATCTAGTTGGTTATACGAATAGAAGGGTTTAGAGGGATATGGGCCAAGTGCTAGCAAATAGGACTAGGTCAGATTGGGAAGTCTGGTTGGTATGGACGAATTGGACTGAAGGGTCTGTTTCTGTGCTGTGTGACTCTATGACTCTAAGGATTAAAGAAAATCCTTGCAGTTCTCATTAAAATATGTGCCAGAGCTGGTTGCTGATTAAGAATTTTAGTCACCAAGAATGAAGGTTATTATCGTAAAAATACAAGTTTCAACAGACTCAAATGTAAAGAATGCAGTAGGTCTGCCTACATAAACTTCGACTTATATTAAATGTCACTATTTAATTTTATCCTATTCTAACTACTGTTCATTTCAGACTATTTTACCAATTTCAACGTGCAGCTGTGCAAACCTTGAAAACATTTCAAAGTCATTCCAATAATTTTCCACAGTCCACTTCCAACCTTCCACACTCCACTTCTGATTGCAACTAACTATCTTTTCACTTCATTTTTATGGTATAGCTTTCAACCATCATTGCTCTGCTCTCTGGAAGTCTTTTCCCAAACCTCTTCCCTTTTGCCAACTGTATCTCTCATACTCAAAGCAATTTTGAAACATTTTTATTCAAACTTTTACTTATTTCCTTTCTTCTAATACCCATTCAGTCTCAAATGGTTGAAATATTCTATTACAGACTAGTTCGATGTTTTATAAAAATAATTCTAGGATCTTTCCTCTTGTGTGATTTTGTTTGGGGTCTTCGTGGCCCATGATCCCAGTAGAGGTCATTAGAATGAGTGTCCCAAGTTGACAGGGAGATAGTTGACCAATTGCAATCTTTCTAGCTCCTTGACCATCGAATTTGGGGCGAGCGACAGCACATCTGTTCAGTTACCTGTGAGATTGGCATCCATATTCCTATCTCTGTGATCATCAATAATCTCAAACTTACCAATGTAATCATGCTTCATCATTACAGTCAGGCATCTCACATTCACTGTGGAACTGGCCAAAAGACAACCTGGCATTTTTCACATTTCTACACAAAGTCTACTGAACATCATATGCTCTCTATCAACTCTGAAGTTGTTCTTTTTGAGCCTTAAAGGTAACTGTAATTCTATCAGTGACCTCTGTCCTCTCACCATCTTTACTTAAATAATTCTGGGCTTGGAATGGAAGCGGCCCCCAAGACACAAGGAGTGTTATTTAAATTAACATTACATTCCACATAACTTAACATTTTACCACTGGGCTCCTATGGATTCCAGCTCACCAGCTGACAGTAAAGCCCCTGGTTGAGTTGAATGCTCTTCTGGAATCCTCAAAAAGGCTGGAATGCAATTTCCCTGACTCCAAGGGGTGTCTTGCGAATCACTAGGAAGTGCTTTTCCATTTTGAAGAATGTTCCTCTCAGCATAACCATTACCTTCAATCCCAACATTTTTGCCTTTCACCTGCTTCTGGTAAAATAGTTCCAAATGGACATCAGAGTCAAGGGTTCAAAATAAGGCCGTCACATTAAAATCTCTGGGTGTCAATATCCAAGAAGATGGACAGTTACTCACCTACGTTTGTCCCAGAAAACCTGATTACCTTCCCAAGTTTAAAATCAGCCTTTGAATCCATTTACTGTTTAAATCTGTCCATTTCTCACTTTATTTTTCACTGTTGTTGTACATACTGTCTTACCTGCTCTATTCTTTAGAATATCATATGCTTCCAGTTCGTAAGGCATCACCATGCTGTCAAATCTGCCCAAGTCAGTTGGTCCAATAATGGCCCTTTAGAGACAAGATGGATAAAATAAAACACGAAAATGTACCAAAACAGGTAAATACTCATACATCTATTAAGATATGCAGATGCTATTCTGATAACGTAGGCAGGATAAGGAGCTCCGAATAATTATGAATAGGTATTATTCCAGCAGAATCAAGCAGTAGTTGCAAACATGTTTCAGAGATAATCTAAAACTCAGGAAGAAATTTTCCACTTATGAGTGCTCCAGTTTATCAACTAATGGATTCTTCAACCCAAACACAATCAGAAACATGAAGACAGATAAACATTTTCGATATCTTCAGAGTTCATGAAGTACCCTCGGTTTATAATGCCCCTACAGGATGACTGCAGACAGGTTTACTGGGCTACAGCATTCTCCACCACTTCATTGCCAGTGGATTGGAATTTATGCTCCCTTTTTAGTGGATTTGAAGGCAGAGAAGACAAATGAGATCTAGTGGCTGACTTTCCTGCTAGCTGCCTGCCTTAAACCAGTCTGAAATTTACAGGAGGCAGCACAATCACTGGGTGATCCAATAGCCTTGGCTCTAGTTAGTCTAAAGTAGTATTTTAACAGCATGACCACATTGTGCAACCCATTTCATACAGGAAGACCAGCAGCTTTAGGTACACAAGATGGTGTCATACAAAGAAATCAAGAGAACGGGGGGGGGGGGGGGGGGGGGGTGAAGAGAGACCTTCTTGCCTCCCTTGAGCCTCATCAGATATATCACTCTGAAAATGAACCCACCCCCTTTAAACATTTCAACATCTCTCCCTCTTTAAACCCGGAGTCCCTTGAACTCTCAAAACGCTGCCCCCCACCCACACTTTCACTATGACCCCTGATCCTTGTCTTACCTGAGGTCGTTAGCATGATGGAATTGCTTTTAGGCCCAGCACTGGGCACAGTTCCTCTCTGGCACCGCTGGTCTACAGAGCTGCCGGGCTTTAATTTGTTTGCAGTTCTTTAAGGTGTGACTGCCTCAAAAGAAAGAAGCAGAAGGCCTGTCTTAAAGCAAGCAATGCTGCTCCTAATTTTGAATTGCTGCAGGTTGGCCAATGGGATTACGGGTGGGTTCCTCTCCAGCTTTTTAGCCAGGGAGGCAAGGATTGCGATTTCCTATAAAATCCAGCTCAATGAACCTAAATACTTTCCTAACTGGTGGTGGTATTAAACTGGATCAATTTCACACTGCAGAACTTTCCTACTTCAGAGGAAAAAACTACCACTGATCACAACAGGAATCAGGACTGAAAAGGTTGAATGGCACAGATCTGTAAGATGCAAAGCATCAATCAGTGTTATATAAAAATGGGTATTATAACTGCAACACAAGGTCAGTGGGTAAAAACTAATTTACAAGTGAGGAAAAATATTTTCTGATTTTGCTTAAACAATATTTGCCTCTTCAACATTATCTTTGTTTCTGGTAAAAACTTGTTTAGTTGACAATTTTGAGGATGACTGGATTTTTCTTGTATCTAAACATATTTCAAATAAAGTATCAAAGATAAAACATTCTACTTAATAAGTAGATAGTCTAGGTTTGCATTAAAACTAACATAAAGCTACTTTCAGACACTCAATAAAGCTAGTCTCATGGGAATTGTACACTATCATAATTAACAAAGTGTTTTCAGAAAAGTGTTTTCTTTTCATTGGTAAAATACATGTTTAATTATCTCTTGATAACTATTCTGTCAAAAAAAATCCAAGAGTAATAATTTGCATATTTATGCAAATACAAGATTTATTTAAAATAAACCATTATGTGGGTCATGTTAACATGTGAACTGTTTATATGTTTAATAGAGCAGCAAATTAGAAAAAGAACATTACAGTGTCAGCTTTGGGTCATTGGTCACACTCTCACATTACAGTCATAAAATGTGGGTTCAACCTCCACTTCAGCAACCTGTGCACATAACCCTTTGTAAGCAAATTCTAACCTGCGTAAGTTTGGATGCTACTAAACTGAGGCCACTGCCCTGTCTGCTCTACCAGCTGCACATAAAAGATTCCATGGCATTATTAGGGTTTCCAACTATGATTAAATGAAAGCCTACAGGTTTCATCACATCAGTTGCCTCCAGGAATTACAGACCAGTCAGTTTAACTTCAGGCAGAGGAAAAATTCTTGAAACAATTATTAGTGCAGAATTAATTATCACATAAAAAAGAGTGGGTTAATTATGAAGGGTCAGCGGATTTCATTAGATAACATCATGTTTAACAAACCTACTGGAGTAATTTTGAAGAGTTAGCAAAGAAAACTGACGGTGTGGGGAAGCAATGGCCAAGTAGCATTATCACTGGACTGTTATTCCAGGGGCCCAAGTAATGCTCCAGGGACCAGGGTTCGAATGCTGCATGGTGGAATTTGAATCCAATAAAAAAATCTGGAATTAAAAGTTTAATGATGACATTAAATTGATTGTTTGAAAAACCCACCTAGTTCACTAATGCCCATGAGGGAAGGAAAGTGACTCCAGACCCCCAGCAATGTGGTTGACATTAGGGAAGGGCAATAAATGCTGGCCGTCAGCAATGCCTTCATCCTGTGAATGAGTTAAAAAAATGCTATTGTTTTCTGTACTTGGACTTCCAAAAGGCATTCAATAAAGTGCCACAAAACAGATTTTAAAGAAAATATAAAACACACAGAAGAAGTGGAACAATAGTAACATGGATATAAAATTGGCTGAGGGGTAGGAAACAAACAACCATAGTTAATGGATACTTTTCAGGAAGATTTGTAGAGGACTTCCCTAGAGTTGGGATTCTTGTTTTCCCTGATTTATGTTAATGATCCAGATTTTGGTGGAAAAGAAACAATTTTCAAATTTTTAGATGAATCAAACTTGTACATTGTGACACAAAAACAGAGTGCTGGAGAAATTCAATGTCTTACAGCATCTGTACAGAGAAAACAGAATTAATGTTTCGAGTCTTTGTCAGAACTGAAAATAGCTGTGAAATGATGGTATTTATGCTGAAGATGGACTTGGGAGAGGAAAGGTGAGTGTAATGAATAGAATACATGGATATGGTGCTGAGAGAGAGAGAGAGCAGCAGTGTAAAACTACAAAAACATGTTTACGAGTTGATGGAGTGGGCAGATAAATGGCAGATGAAGTTCAAAGTGGAGAAGTGTGAGGTGTACATTTTGAATTAAAGAACATGGAGAGATAGCACCTGCTAATTTATAATATCATAAAGAGTGTGCAGGAGTAGAGGAACCAGGGTGCATATATGCATGTCAGGTGATAGCAGGCCCAGTACAGTGAGCAGTTTATGAAGCACAAAGTACTCTAGGCTTTATTATTGGGGTATAAAGTAAAGGAGCAACAAGATTACGTTGAATTCGTATACAGCGCTAGTTGAACCTCACCTGGAGTATGAAGTACTGTTTGGGTGCTTCACTTAAAGAAGGTTATAAAAGTATTAAAATTGTTCAGAAGTCATGAGAATTATTCCAGGAATGGGATAAGATGGAAAAGGTGGGATTGCTTTTCTTGGAGAGGAGAAACCTAGCAGGAGACTTGGTTTTCAAAACCATGAGCGAACTGGGCAGAGTGACAGGGAGAAGCTGCAAAAGGATTGAGAATGAGAGGGCACTGATTTAAAATAATGGACGAAAGAAACAAATGTGATGTGAGAAATTACAGTTACGATCTGGAATGCATTGCCTGGAAGTGTGGAGGAGGCAGGTTCAACTCAAGCATTCAAAAAGACATTAGATGGCTGTTTTAAATATAGCACAGTCATAGTTATGGCAAAAAAGGCAGCAGAGTGGTATAGCTGAAAATGTGTTGCTGGTTAAAGCGCAGCAGGTCAGGCAGCATCCAAGGAACAGGAAATTCGACGTTTCGGGCATAAGGAATGATGAAGGGCTTATGCCTGAAACGTCAAATTTCCTGTTCCTTGGATGCTGCCTGACCTGCTGCGCTTTAACCAGCAACACATTTTCAGCTCTGATCTCCAGCATCTGCAGACCTCACTTTTTACTAGCAGAGTGGTATAAGTCATAATGCTCATTCAGAGATCTGGTGCAGACACAAAACAGACAAATGGGCTCCTTCTGCATCAGTAACAAATCTGCGATATGACTTTCACCAACTCAGCAGAACCCTCCACGTGTCACACTGCTTGAAAGAAAAAATGATGCTTCACCCCATTAGATAATGATTGACTGTTAATATACAGCCTTTTCTTAAACCCCTCTTTGTGATATTTTTATATCTGGTAAAGAGAAATGCTCAAACAAAATGATAAAAAAAAACCTTTTTTAACATCCATAGGACAATAGAAATGATACAACACAGAAGAGGTGCATTTGCCCATCTTGTCCATACTGACCCAAAGACACCCAGTGACCCTTTTCTAATCCCAGCTTCCTGTACACAGCCCAGAGCCCTGCAGTTTACTGCACTTAAGGTGCAGATTCAGGTACTTTTAAAAAAAGTTTAGGATCTCTGTCTCAACCACTACTCAGGCAGCAAATTCCAGACACTCACCACCCTTTTCGTAAAAAGGTTTTTCCTCAATCCCCTCTAATCCTTCTGCCACTTTGCTTGAATCTATGACCCCTGGTTTTTGAATTCTCTGCCAAGAGAAACTGATTCCTTCTGTCTATTGTACCTCTACCCCTCACAATTTTGTATACCGCAACCATGTCACCCCTCAGCCTTCTCTGTTCCAAGAAAAACAACCTGAACCTTGCTAATTCCTCCTTGTAGCAACAATTCTCCAGCCCTGGCAACATTCTATTAAATCTTCTCTGCACTCTCTCCAGAGCAATTACATCCTTCCTGTCATGTGATGTTCAGGACTACACACAATATTCCAGCTATAGTCTCACCAGTGTCTCATTCAGTTTCATCACTATATCCTTAAAAGAGAGCAATGTCAATGAAGGAGAGCATTCCACATGTCTTCTTGTGGTAACTTTGATTTGTATCTGAGTTAGACACATCAGGTTCCTGAAGGTAGATCTGAATTCCTGGAAACTTTTCAGCACGTTAGAGAAAGAGCAATTGAAGTGTCCCCAGCTCCAGACTAATATTTATCGCTTGTTAATCATCAAAACAAATCAGCTATCATATTTCCCTGAATGACTATAATAAACACACTTCATGTAATTTGTTGCTGTGAAGAACTTTGGAAACTTCCTAAAGTTTTGAGAAATTCATTGTCAACATAAGTTCCTTCCTTCCTTAAAGTGTCTTTTGCATCAATCTGCAAAATTGTTTTTTTCATCAAAAATGACTGAAAGGGGGTACGATTTATTACAATCTCACCTGTGACGTATAAACAAACTCAAACATGTTCAGAAACTCTGAATTTTAACAATCAAATTATTTGACACTTTAAAAGTGTAATTGAATTGAACTGAATTTATTGTCACGTGTACTGAGGCACAGTGAAAAGCTTTGTCTTGCCAGCAGTATAGGCAGATCACAGAGTCAGGTAGCATAGATAGTAAATAATAGATAAACAGTGGCAAAAACAAAACACAGGTACAGACAAGTGTTAAGAGTTTGTGAGTCCATTCAGTATTCTATTCTAATACCTTCTTTGGTACAGGTAAAGCTATTCACAATTGAAATCAAAGGGTTTAGCTGAAAATGTAAATATGCTGTGCACAACATACAACTTCAGAAGGAGATAGACAAGTAACTAATGAAATTTACTTCTACTAATACATGTGGTGTAACTGCAACATTGGTGTGTTTGGTTATGAACTGCCTTCAACCTCAACCTAGCTACACTGGAGCTCTGTTGGGACTAAAAAAATACGTTTAAGTCTTTCCTGACCCAAATTTCACCCCGGTTCCCTCCCCCACCCCATTATTCCATACCATGAGAAGAACATAGATTTAGACATTTAGCCAAATGTCAGTGGCCAGACAAATTACCACAGTCCAATAGCTACTTCTCACCCAATTCTCATGCTTCGTGGCAGGAAGTTGGCAAGCAGCTTACATACTGCCTGTTGCTTAGATTCTGTTGCAAATGGATAGAATTCTAACTTCAACCTGTAGTTTCCTTCTGGAAAACTGCTGGGTGTTAATATATCCTCATATGCACTTTTAGTTGTTGACATATTTTGTTCACATTGCCTTATTTTAGTCAATGGAGAGTGATAAAGGAAATGTCATGATTTTATTTTTGTTGACAAATATTAACATGCAAAGGAAGGCTTTCAGCATTCACAAAGAATCTTTCGATAGGGTATAATGTGATAGCACAGCATGACATCTTAAGCAGGGAATATACTAAAACATGAGCAACTTTTCCCTGAAGCCAATTATCTTAAAAAGAATGCTAAAGGTGGTTGAGTTAACCACAGTTCTAATAAAAATGAAGACATTAAAATGATAAAACTCTGTTTTGAGCTCACGGTCTGAGTTATATTGTTAGAAGATGGTCAGACATCAGATTTAGGTTTCATTTATTGTCACATATACTCGAGTATGAGGTACAAAAGTACAATGAAAAGTGTACCATGTAGCCACTCACGGCACCATCTTAGCTACAAAGTATCTAGGTACAAAATCTTAGTTACAGAAATAGACATGTAAATTGAAAAATTCAGCACATAATCATTTTAGCTTAAAAGTAGAAAAATAAAGAAATAAGTTAAAAGTTAAAGTTAAATCAGACATTATATGACAAAATGGCCAAAAACCATTATTAATAACCTGAGTTGTGCAACTCCCAGTAGCCAATCCTAGAATTTCCTTCGCCATGGTATAATGTTTGGTGAGCGAAATTTGAGGTGGAATAAGGAAAAACTTGTACTTTTGTAATGTCTTGTTCAGAAACATTGTAAATTGCTTCTCATACGATTAAAATTCAGTGACCGTTGTCATGCAGGCAAACAAAGGGAAAGTAAAACAGCATATTTCCCTCTTTTAAAATGAAGTAGATTAAAACCAACCATAAGAATTACAGCACTGTAATTTTATATTAACAAAATTATATCCTTCAGTTATAATGACTTGTAATTCATCATGTATGAAATTATGGAGTGTAAATCTCATCCTAAAACTCCTT
Source organism: Hemiscyllium ocellatum (assembly GCF_020745735.1). Lineage (NCBI taxonomy): Eukaryota > Metazoa > Chordata > Chondrichthyes > Orectolobiformes > Hemiscylliidae > Hemiscyllium > Hemiscyllium ocellatum. The sequence goes on from NC_083422.1 coordinate 57,726,793, forward strand.
GGAAATAACACCCTGCAACATTGGCACACTGTTATATTCTATAGAATCAGCTAGTTGTCTTAATTGATAAATTATTGAACAATTTAACATTGAGGCATTTGCATGCTTTCAGTATACAATGGTTCTACTCTCCTCAAATCAATAACCATTATTTAATACTTTTGTTCTCTCTTAAATAAAGGAAGTGCATTAAAATGATTGTATTATTAATGGAGTAAGACTCTAATTCACAGTACTCCTCTTACCGGATCTCTCTCAATATCAGCAACTTCTCCGGTTTATCTAATATAGAAAGTAGGGGCCGCACCAAGTCTTCCACTCCACCACCTGAAACAAACTAAAAACAAAGCCGATACTAAAGTTTAATTTAAAACACAAAGCACCTACTGTATAAAAGGACTCTAATGTGATACACCATAGGTATAACTTAATGATATTTTAGACAGAAAGCAGAATAATTTTTCACAAAGAGGACTCTCTAAGTTTGTACTGATAGGGTGAACAAATGAAATAGAAACTTTATTTGTTTTTTTCCCGACCTGCTCCTCTGATATTATAACTTAACCAGAAATGTGGCTGGAATAGAGTTTGTGTATGTAAACAGGCCTTCCACTTCTCTTCTAAATATGGCAAATGGAGTAGCTGTGGAATTTCAGTCTCTTGTCAACAATCATAAATATGTTAGATAGATAATTTAAGGAAGGTAGGATGAATGGTTATGGCAATTTGGCAAACTCCTGGAATTAAGGTTGCTGTTCAAATTCAGGTGAAATACCAACTTAGACTGGATGGCCCACTGGCTTGTTTCTGTGTAATTCTATATAATGATGTGTGAAATAATATTTTACTGCCATCTAGTGGAAGATTAAATATTAATAAAACAGATTTTAAAATTACATTTCAACATTAACAATAAGATGAAAAGCAGTTTATATGAGCATTAAGCATGAAAAACCTTTTATAAAATATGTTTCTGATTTTTGTTATGCACTGTTCCCAGAATGATTTATTCCAAGTGTTCTTTGGAGGGAAGGGTACATTAAATATTTGGTTATGCTTTTTATAGAACGCATTGAGACTATGAAAAAAAATGTATTTTGTAGCAAATAGATTCCATAACATAAATTTATTGTTCCTGAAAAATCATTGTAGCAATTTTTTTCAATAACTTACTCAGCAGTGTAATGTTACTTTACAAATCTCTACCTCAGAGGGTTGTGGGTGCTGTCGTCACATACAGAGACTGATAAAGTTTTGTGTACTGAAGTAATTAAATAATATGGGGAATGCTGCTGGGAGGTGCAATTGAAATAGATGATTTGCCATGATCATCTTGAATGGTGCAACATATGGAAAAGGCAGATTGGGCTAATTCTACTTCTATTTTTAATGTTCTCATTATCAATTTTATACTTATGACTGAGCAGGAATAATGGTGGTCTTCTTTTGCCACAAGTTAATGCACTGTGTGAAAGAAATACCTGCTTACAGTGACGCAAAACTGCATTGACTTCATCTTGATTCAGGAGCTTTCTGGCAATGTCTTCAATCACAGCTAGCGCGTGGCTATATGTGTCTGCGGTTGAGAGGCCATGCTGATCTCGCTGGGAGCCCAAAATGTTAAAGTGATGACCTCTTTCTTTATCTTGAATCAAAAGTGGACACAAAAATCCAATTACATTCACTACTTTGCTGGTAAAGAAGGAAATATAATTTGAATGACAAATAGAGGTCAGAACCACTCAAGAATGACCTGAATAGAGCCATGCTATATCAATACAGTAATTGGTAAAAAGTGAAAAAAGGCACAGTGATAAGTATTATATTTAAAAACACAAAGATCCTAGTCAAGTTAAGCAAATGCTGTTTTGCTTGGCTGTTGTGCAAAAGTTATTTTTTAACAAATGCAGTAAGAGCTGAAGTCTTCCACATCCAATACTTTCTAAATCATAATACAAAGAAATAAATTTTCATGTTGCAACTAAGACTTTCTCCAGTACAAACAATATTTTTTAAAAAATAGATTTCAAGCAGTTCAAGCATTCAAAAAATCATTATAGTTTTGCATGGAAATAAAGCAGGCTCATATCAAAACCATCCTTAATTACTAAGCATTCTCAGGCATATGAGATATATTTACCCTGCTTAAGACTTCTGATGACGAATCTTTGAACAGCCGTCACTATAATGGAAACAAAGGTAAATAAAGTGGCTCCGTATTCAAACCTGTACATTAACTCAATGGGAACATTATAGTGTTATTATTTTTCAATAGGTAGGCTTAAAATTCATTAAGAAATATTTTGAGAACAAGAAAAAAGCACCTCTAATGAAAGACCTTAATTTCTTTGATAATACAAGTTGAAAAGTAGTGTTTTCTTACGGCTATTACTTTTGATACTCTATTTGGAAGTTAGTCACAGCTGGAGCCTTCTAGAATGCTTTAGGGATGTCTTCAAGGCATCCCTAAAGAGCTCAAACAACCTAAGCGAGATGTGGAAGTCCTTGGCTTGTGATTGACTATAGTGGAGAACAGGAGAAAGTGAGGACTGCAGATGCTGGAGATCAGAGTCAAAAGGCGTGGCGCTGGAAAAGCACAGCCGGTCAGGCAGCATTCAAGGTGCAGGACTGTCGATGTTTCAGGCATAAGCCCTTCATCAGGAATAATAGAAAACACTCACCCTGAAAGGCACCAAACAAATTAAGAGACTTGTTGGGAATGTGCAGAGGCAATGTTGAGGCATCAGAAGAAGCATATAAAATTCCAAACAACTTATCTACCCAAACATTCAAGAACCATCTACTCTGTGAGGGGCTATATATGCAAATTGTGTATTGGACTATGAGCTATCTCTGAACCTATCAAACTAACATGGAATCACGTGTGATCCTCAGGGACCTCCTAAAAGGATTCTCACAGACAGAATCGCTAGTGATCTCTGTCTGGGGAAAGTTATTCATTGTTAACCTGGTGATTCTCATTGACACTTATTCACTCACCTGCCCACGTTTTATGCAATGTATTTACGATTTAACAAAGTAACTGAATTTTTGAACACATACTATTCAATTTTGGTAAAAAGACATTGGGCATATGAGGATAGATATCTTGTAATTTTCCTGTTTAGCTTTGTAAATTTGAAAAGAAAAGTAGAATAATTGTGAAATGAGTTTAAAACCCGATAAGTAAAAGGCCAATTCATGTGAAAAAACATGCAACTTGAGGAAAAAGCTGAGCTGTTTAGGACTAACAATTTTTGTGTGCACCCAGAATTTCAGTGCTCTCTCTCTCTCTCAGGCACTGATTAATGTTAAGGCTGTAAACTCATGGAGAAAGTGAGGACTGCAGATGCTGGAGATCAGAGCTGAAAATGCTTTGCTGGAAAAGCGCAGCAGGTCAGGCAGCATCCAAGGAGCAGGAGAGTTGACGTTTCGGGCATGAGCCCTTCTTCAGGAATCCTGAAGAAGGGCTCATGCCCGAAACGTCGATTCTCCTGCTCTTTGGATGCTGCCTGACCTGCTGCGCTTTTCCAGCAACACATTTTCACTATAATCTCTTGGGTACTATCGCCTTAACAGCTCACAGTCTAGGAAGCCAGTTTTGTAAGTCACTCTGGATGAGAGTTATTAACAAACCTGTAACTAAGAATGGAATGAGAACCCTTCCAGGTCTGTATTCCGAAGGATTACAATGTGTTGCTTTGACTCTCTAAACCTATTGGGGCTTTCATATTCTAAATTGTTTTATCAACATTTGACAGATATCTTGCAAATCAGACATTGGTAAAGAAGAATTACAAAAAAAGAAAAGACTGCAGAAAATAGGAAACTCCATGTGGAAATGTGAATGTATTAGAATTTTCAAAGTTGGTCATAATTTTAAATGAGATATAGCTGAAGTACTAACAAGCTCTTTGAAAGTAGAGAGAAAAGATTCCAATTGTCTTACTGTTATACTATTTCTGATTTGTGCACAATTCAGAACTCTAAAAAAGGGTCACTGGACTTGATTAATTAATTCTATTTTCTTTCCATAAATGCTGCCAGACCTGCTGAGTTTCTCCAGAAATTTGTTTTTGTATGCTTCAGATGTCCAGCATCTGCAATTCTTTGTTTTATTACATTCAGCCTGAAGTTGCAGGGTCTAACAAACAATAATGATATAAATGACTAATTACTCTGTTCTTTTTGGTGCTGGCTATGAGAGGAATGTTGAATAGGACACCTGAATAATTACATGCCCTCCTTGGTTCAATGTTTCATTTCAAAGAATCACATGTTAATTGTATAATATTCCAAGTCACATATCATCCCCGTCCTTGCAGACATACAATGACTCTCAGCTTGGTAATGTACCATTTTAAAGCTTGCGTCCTGATTTTCAAATACTTCCATTGCTGTGTTGCTCAGTAATTGTGACAGATCAGCTTTCCATAGCTCTATCTTAAATGCCCCTACTTTCATTTGACTAGACCTTAATCTCCAGAAATATCTCACTAAACATTTCCAACTTTCACTCTTCCTTCAAGTTCTTTTAAATCTACCTGTCCCAATATATTTTTATGTAGGTCAGTAGCAACATTCATCTGATAATGCTCCTGTGAAATGTTTTGGAGACATTTCACGACATTGAAAGAACTTTGTTAACACAGTTTGTTATGTCTTGAAATGAATATTCCATCAATACTGCGCTGAGGGTACCAATTTAAGTTACAATTACTTCATGACTGCAGTGGGTCTTCAACTCACACCTTCTTGGCAAAGTGATGAAAATGCTACAATTGACTCAAGATGAGTAATACATGATCGTATTTAGAGTCATAGAGTCACAGCACAGAAACAGACCCTTTGGTCCAACCCGTCCAGATATCCCGACCCAATCTAGTCCCACCTGCCAGCACCCGGCCCATATCCCTCCAAACCCTTCCTATTCATATACCCTTCCAGATGCCTTTTAAATGTTGCAATTGTACTACCACTTCCTCTGGCAGCTCATTCCATACACGTACCACCCTCTGCGTGAAAAGATTGTCCCTTAGGTCTCTTTTATATCTTTCCCCTCTCACCCTAAATCTATGCCCTCTAGTTCTGGACTCCCCGACCCCAGGGAAAAGACTTTGCCTATTTATTCTATCCATGCTCCTCATGATTTTATAAATCTCTATAAGGTCATGCCTCAGCCTTTGACGCGCCAGGGAAAATAGCCCCAGCCTGTTCAGCCTCTCCCTACTGCTCAAGTCCTCCAACCCTGGCAACATCCTCGTAAATCTTTTCTGAACCCTTTCAAGTTTCACAATACCCTTCCAATGGGAAGAAGACCAGAATTGCACGTAATATTCCAAAAGTGGCCCAATCAATGTCCTGTACAGCTGCAACATGACCTCCTAACTCATGTACACAATACACTGACCAATAAAGGAAAGCAAACCAAACGCCTTCTTCACTATCCTATCTACCTGCAACTCTACTTTCAAGGAACTATGAACATGCACTCCAAGGTCTCTTTGTTCAGCAACACTCCTTAGGACCTTACCATCAAGTATAAGTCCTACTCTGATTTACTTTCCCAAAATGCAGCACCTCGCATTTTATTGAAATAAACTTCATCTACCACTCCTCAGCCATTTGGCCCATCTGATCAAGATCCCATTGTAATCTGAGGTAACCTTCTTTGCTGTCCACTACACCTCCGATTTTGGTGTCATCTGCAAACTTACTAAGTATACCTTTTATGCTCACATCAAAATCATTTATATAAATGATGAAATTCAATCCGAAGTATGGAGAAGTTTAAAATAAAGCTATATCAGCCTGTAGGAGGTATCACAGGTTTCAGCTTGTGAATTGATGAAAAAATGTGGACAATCAGGTAGACTGATGATGACATGCTTAGTATATTGGAAAGTGGAAGATTTATACCACTTAACTTTAATACCCATTTACAGAACTGGAATAAGCAAGAAGGAATGTAATAGCTTCAGGGGACATTTCGTTGTCTGAACAAGACCCAAGTTTGCTGAAATGTATTGAAATATTTAATGTTGCTGTACAATTTTCATAGAGAAGAAACAGTTGTATTGTGAGTTCTTATATTTTTTGCTCTTTATAAGATTCATTAAAACATTTTACCTTTATTTAAGAAAAGTTGCAAGGAAAAGCCAAGGAACAATAGACCGGTGAGCTTCATGTCATTGGTGAATAAATTGTTGGAGGTGATTCTAAGAGACGAGATCTACATACTGTCTTTAAGCTATACCTTTTCTTTTGTTCTTAAACTATCAAAATGGCACTGGATTATGGTGACAAATGAAAGCGTTTCACTGTATCTTATTGTATTTCACTGTAAACTACATGTGACAATAAATCATTCATTTATTCACATGCATTTGGAAAGGCACAGACTGATTTGAGATAGTCAGCATGGTTTTGTGCTTGGAAAATTGTGTCTCACACACTTGATTGAGTTTTTTGAAGAGGTGACGAAGAAGTTAAATTAAGGTAGAGTGGTAGTTGTTATCTTTGACAAGGTTCTGCATGATAGTTTGGTTAGTAACAGAACTAGTCAGTTGGATACAAAATTGGCTTGATGGTCGGAGACAGATGGTGATGGTAGAGGGTTATTGTCCAGAGTGGAGGCCATGATTGGTGATGTGCCGCAAGCATTGGGGCTGGATCCTCTGTTCATTTTTTTAAAAAAATACATTGGATGAGAACATAGGAGCATGATTAGTAAGTTTTCTGATGACACCAAAATTGGTAATACAGTGGACAGTGAGAAAGGTTATCGGAGAGTACAACGGGATTAGATTAGACTTAGATTAGATTAGATTAGATTTACAGTGTGGAAACAGGCCCTTCGGCCCAACAAGTCCACACCGACCCGCCGAAGCGCAACCCACCCATACCCCTACATATACCCCTTACCTAACACTACAGGCAATTTAGCACGGCCAATTCACCTGACCCGCACATCTTTGGACTGTGGGAGGAAACCGGAGCACCCGGAGGAAACCCACGCAGACACGGGGAGAATGTGCAAACTCCACACAGTCAGTCGCCTGAGGCGGGAATTGAACCCAGGTCCCTGGCACTGTGAGGCAGCAGTGCTAACCACTGTGCCACCGTGCTGCCCTTAATTAATCAATTGGGCCAGTGAGCTGAGAATCACAAGCAGTGTTCAAAGCAGATAAGTGTATGATGTTGCATTTTGTTTAGACAAAATGGGCGGCATGGTGGCACAGTGGTTAGCACTGCTGCCTCACAGCACCAGAGACCAGGGTTCAATTCCTGCCTTAGGCGACTGACTGTGTGGAGTTTGCGCATTCTCCCCATGTCTGCGTGGGTTTCCTCCGGGTGCTCCGGTTTCCTCCCACAGTCCAAAAATGTCCAGGTTAGGTGGATTGGCCATGCTAAATTGCCCATAGTGTTAGGTGAAGAGGTAAATGTAGGAGAACGGATCTGGGTGGGTTGCTCTTTGGAGAGTTGGTGTGGACGTGTTGGGCCGAAGGGCCTGTTTCCACACTGTAAGTAATCTAAATGAGGGCAGGATTTACACAATAAATGATAGGGGCTTTGGGGGTGTTCTGGCACAGACAGAAAAGGGTTGCAGGTACATGGCTCCTTGAAAGTTGTGACAAAGGCACGCTAGCCTTCATTGGTCAGAGAACCGAGTACAGGAATTGAAATGTCATGTTATAGCTGTACAAGACATTGGTAAGGTACATTTGGAGTACTATGTAAAATTCTTGTTTGTAGATTTGAAAGGGTGCAAAAAAAAATTTATAAAGATGTTACCAAGACTGGAGGACTGGAGGGCTTGAATTATACAGAGAGGCTGGATAGGCTGGGACTTCTATCCCTCAAGTGTACGAGGTTGAGGAATAGCATTATAGAGGTTTATAAAATCATGAAGTGCATAGATAAAGTGAATAGCCAAGGTCTTTTTTCAGGGTAGGGGAGTCCAAAAATAGAGGGCACAGGTTTAAAATGAGGGGAGAAAGATTTAAAAGAGACTTGAGGGGTAACTTTATCACTTAGAGTATGGTGTGTATGGAACAAGCTGCCAGAGGAGGTGGTGGAGGTGACAACATTTAAAAAACATTTGGACAGGTACATGGATAGAAAAGGTTTTGAGGGATATTAGAGTAAAAAGTGAGGTCTGCAGATGCTGGAGATCAGAGCTGAAAATGTGTTGCTGGTTAAAGCACAGCAGGTTAGGCAGCATCCAAGGAACAGGAAATTCGACGTTTTGGGCCAGAGCCCTTCATCAGGAATGAGGCTCATTCCTGATGAAGGGCTCTGGCCCGAAACGTCGAATTTCCTGTTCCTTGGATGCTGCCTAACCTGCTGTGCTTTAACCAGCAACACATTTTCAGCTTTGTGGGATATTAGCCAAACACAGGCAAATGGGAATAGTTCAGTTCAGGAAACCTGGTCAACTTGGATTCGTTGGGCTGAAGGGTCTGTATGTCTATGACTCTAAAATGTTGTCACTTGGGTTGACCTTGATTTGTAAAGTATGATTACTGAATAAAATGAATATTACAAAAAATTACATTTAGACTTTTCACAATGTATTCTAAACACATTGATATATTTTTTAAAATTCTTAGAGGTTTCCAAGCTTAAATTTGCTGAAATATATGGTCAACTTGTAATCAAAATGTGAGTTGAAACTATATTGGGAGTGAATGGGTTGAAAAAGCATGATAAAGTTTGTTAAGGGTGAAAGTAATAAAAATCCAGCAAAAGGTTTTTTTAAAATTTACTCGTGGAACATAGTCATTGCTGGCTGGCCAGAATTTATTGTCTGTTCCTAGCTGTCCTTGAGAAAGTTGTAGTGAGCTGCCTTCTTGAACTGCTACAGTCCATGTGCTGTAGATTGACCCACAGTGCCCTTAGGGAAGGAATTCCAGGATTTTGACTGAAGGAACAGCAATATATTTCCAAGGCAGGATGGTGAACTGGCCTGGAGGGGAACTTGAAGATTGTGGTGTTCCAATGTATCTAATGCCCTTGTCCTTCTAGATGGATGTGGTTGTGGATTTGGAAAATGCTGAATTTCTGCAGTGTATCTTGAAGATATTACACACTGCTGCTTCTGAAACTCAGTGGTGGAGGAAATGGACATATTTCAACTCCCCCTCCCACTCTGCCGAGGACATGAGGTCCTGGGCCTCCTTCACTGCCGCTGCCTCACCACCAGACGCCTGGAGGAAGAACGCCTCATCTTCCGCCTCGGAACACTTCAACCTTAGGGCATCAATGTGGACTTCAACAGTTTCCTCATTTCCCCTTCCCCCACCTCACCCTAGTTCCAAACTTCCAGCTCAGCACTGTCCCCATGACTTGTCCTACCTGCCTATCTCCTTTTCCACCTATCCACTTCACGCTCTCCTCCCTGACCTATCACCTTCATCCCCTCCCCCACTCACCCATTGTACTCTATGCTACTTTCTCCCCACCTCCACCCTCCTCTAGCTTATCTCTCCACGCTTCAGGGTCACAGTCTTTATTCCCGATGAAGGGCTCTTGCCCGAAACGCCGATTTTGTTGCTCCTTGCATGTTGCCTGAACTGCTGTGCTCTTCCAGCACCACTAATCCAGAATTGTGGATGTGTTGTCAATCCCACAAGCTGCTTTGTCTGAGATGGTGTCAAGGTTCTTGAGTGTTGTTGGAGCAGCATTCATCCAGGAAAGTGGAAAGTATTCCATCATACTCCTAACTTGCACCTGTACAAGGTAGACAGTCTTTGGGGAATGAGGAGGTGAGTTACCTGCCACAGTATTCCTAGACTCTGAGATGGTCTTGTGCTGGGTGGAGAGTTTAATTGAGTTTCTGGTCAATAGTAACCCCCAGGATGTTGATAGTTGTGAATTCATTATGGTAACACCATTGAATGTCAAGGGGCATGATTATATGTCTGTTATTGGAGATGGTCATTGCCTAGCATTTGTGCGGTGCAACCATAACTTGCTACTTGTCAGCCCAAGCCTAGATATTGTCCAGCTCTTCTTGCAATTGAGCATGGACTGCTTCAGTATATGAGGGGTCACCGTAATCACATAGTTTTCTATTACACACAGCCCATCGTTAGCCACTAACTCGGGCAGCACAGTTGCACAGTGGTTAGCACTGCTGCCTCACAGCACCAGAGACCCGGTTCAATTCCTGACTCAGGTGACTGACTGTGTGGAGTTTGCACATTCTCCCCGTGTCTGCGTGGGTTTCCTCCGGGTGCTCCGGTTTCCTCCCACAGTCCTAAGATGTGCAGGTCAGGTGAGTTGGCCATGCTAAATTGCCCGTAGTAATCACTGTATGGTAATGTAAAGTTTATGATTTATATATACTTTAATAAAATTAATTTCGAGTTTGATTTTTTGATTTGAATTAATGGCATTTGAGTTTCCAATTTGTCTGATGGGGTTTAATGATTAACTTGGAAGTATTTCTGTAGTCAAGGGGGGCAGTTCTTTAAAAACACAGTGTGAGAGGAAGACTTCCTGGAGAGTAATGGTTGTTATTTATAAGAGATAATTTCATTTGCAAACAAGTTGTTCAGAAGGTCAGGAAGGGATTTTGTTTTCTCTTCTTGACTTGGGGCAAAGAGGTTTTGTTTTAAGTTTCGGTATGGGCAGTACTGTCAGAGTCTTGGCTGAAGCTGGATGCATAAGATAGTTGCTCCTGAAAAAGGGAAAAGATAATTCAGCATTGGTAAAAATAGATTTCCTCAGTGTAAGGTATTTGGTGACAGTTTCAGGCCTGAAATGTTTGGTTAAAACCCTGAATGGGTTACTTGAAGCTGAAGTGTTCCCATTATTGAGGCTGATTATTTTATAACTTTCTGTGACCATCCCCACCATGAAACCATTTGCACACTTGACAATGGCCTCCGAATACCCACCTACCAGATCCAACTCCATCTTGAGTGTGAATTTATCCCGTCTGTGAGCCTTTATCAGCTTCCTGCAGCAAGCATTATGCCCTAACCCATGTCCCCGAGATTCTCCTTTATTGGCCATCATCCAAAAAGACCCAGGACAAAACAGAAGCTGCACTCCCAAACTGATAGTGCCCTACTGCTTGATAGATAAAACACCATCCCGGAAAGGCAGTGCCCCACTGGACACTTCATCCCTTTCCCTGCTTTCGTTCCAGCCTACCCAGCGATCACAGCCACCCTCCTCACCAAAGCCACAAAGATCATACTTGGGAAACTTATACAGCAGTTTAAACAACATTCATTCACAGCCATAATGTAATAAATTGAAAGCAGAAAGTACTTAGTTTGAAGTACAAAAAGAACTGAAGGTCACCTGGTATGCACTCTTCTTATGCATCCTTAAGCTAGTACTTTTCAATTCGGTAGAAGTTAATTGGGAATGACCAATTAATTTCAGCAAATTGTGCTTTTAATGAGGTGCGGATGGGCTTCCTGACATCTGCAGTCAGAAAGATTGACTGCCTTTTGAGGTTGGAGAATGTACTGTCAAGAGTTTATTCTGTTGGTGAGAATCTTATTTTTTGACTTCCACCCAATTGAATTGACCCATTTATCATTCTTCTCACCTCCTCTGAGATTGAAAAATTCCATCAAATAAGTTTATAAATGCCAAAACAGCTATAAAGTGTATATCTGATCAAGCAATGTATGTTCCATAGTTCTGCTTCATTTCATAACATTCATCATTAAAGTGATGAACAATTTAAAAACAAAATTAATACACATACTGAAACTGTAGCAGATTGATGGAAAATATACTATATCTATATTGCTAAAAAGTTTCAAGTAAAATATTCCTTTTGTTGATAATTTTATGGGTTGCTGTGTTCAATACAACAACTTGCATTTGTATAGTGTATTTGCAAAGAAAGCAGAAAAGTTTCAAAGTGATTCACAGGCATAAGGAGAAACAGTTTTTGAGTCAAAGGTGGAGAACCAATTCAAAAAACTGAATCAAAATGGTGAAATCTAAAGGAGGATTGTAAGGGGGAAGGGTATGGAGAGATGAAGGGCTTTAGTGAGAAGGGGAGGAGTTTAAAGACAGAAAACAGAAAGTGGAGCTAGTTTTGCTGTCAAGATACAATATCACCTTGCTTCCACAGTGACACCTCATTACTTTTCTCTTACCTTTATCTGTTTCTGAGCGAGATGGGGATTTGGACCTGATTTTATCTTTTGGATTTTGCTCACTTGACTGCCTTCCAGATCGAGTGCCTCTGAAAAGCAGGTTCATAAATGTTTTGGAGCGCTCCAACTTTGTTCCTTCTGGAGAAGTCTTTTGCTTCTTTTTCTTTTTCTTCTTGTCCTCTAGCAAAGTTAAAAAATGAAATTGAGAACAGATTATGCAACTAATCCTCTAAAATTATGAAATGAGAGTTTCAAATAGTGGGAGCAGACACTGGAGAATTTGCCATGGGGTCAGTTCTTGATGTCTCTGGATTATTAAAATTAGTAGCTGTAGAATCAAGGATATTGTCAAAGAATACCCTATCACAATTTTGGTGAGAATCACAATTTTGGTGTTCACATCTTATTTTAAAATTTCATATTTGATTTAATTTGATCTATTGTAGTCAAGTGTACCTAAGTACAATGAAAAGCTTTGTCTTGTGAGCAGTACAGGCAGGTCATGGCAAACAAGGACATACAGACAAATTGATTCAGAAATAAGTTTGTTTCACCTTCTTTTGGAAATCCTGACTTTAATTATGGTACAAATTCACAGGCGGTGCTACTCCTTGATATTTAGCTAAGTGGCCATTCTGCATGAGTGATCCTGGAAATTTAAGTCTAAATATAGCTGACCTCAAAAACCCAGCTTTAGAATATTATGATTCATCCGTTTGCCAAAGCAAGTAAGTCTGTCTCCGTAACTGTTTATCTGCATTTTATAATTTAATACAGACTTCAGTCTGTTCTCTCCTCCACTTGACCAACTCCCCTTACTAGTTTATTTGGAAATCCACCACCAATTCACCCAAACAACCAATTAAAACAAGATTTGGAGATGCCTGTATAATTATAACAAGGATCAACTTATTGTTGCCCTGGTGGGCACTGCAACAAGAATGAAAATGAAGAGTAGCAAAATTAGATCACTTCTTGTACATATGAAGTTTTTTTGAATTAAAGACGTACAAATTATAGTCCTTAACCATTACGTCACCTTCTTGATGACAACAGTGGGTTTTGGCTTGACAGCAGGTCTTCTGGAATCAGAAGAAATGTGGTTCTTGTGTCATTTTGTTTATGCTGGAAACCCAGCATGTAGATTCAGGCCTCATTATTAGTTTGTTTCTGGAGTCCAATCCTGTTATCACTTTTTAAATAGAGAAACTGGAAAAGAGCATCACATGGGTTTTTTTCAGTAATATTTGATAAGCTGTGTATTAAACCCTTTAATCCTACAGCTGGAAACAGTTATGTACTTGTTTTCCAAGACATTAGAAACTAAACAAGTTTACTTGAGTGGTAAGAAATTGCAGCACACTTCTGTGCAGAGGGACCTGGGTATCCTTGTGCATGAATCACAAAAGGTTGGTTTGCAGATGCAATAAGTAATAGGAAGGCAAATGGAATTTTGTCCTTCATTGCTAAAGGGATTGAGCTTAAAAAACAGGGAGGTTATGTTGTAGCTGTGTGGGGTGCTGGTGAAGCCACACCTGGAGTATTGTATGCAACTTTGCTCTCCTTGCTTGAGAAAGGATGTACTGGCACTAAAAGGTCTGCAGAGGAGGTTCACTAGGTTGATTCCGGAGTTGAGGGGCTTAGTTTATGAGGAGACACAGAGTAGACTGGGATTATATTCATTGGAATTTAGAAGAAGAGAGGATTTTATAGAAGCAGATAAAATTATGAAAGGAATAGCTAAGATAGAAGTAGAGAGGATGTTTCCACTGGCAGGTGAAACTAGGACAAGAGGGCAGACCTCAAAATTAGAGGGTGCCAGATTTAGAATTGAACTGAGAAGGAACTTCTTCACCCCAGAAGGTTGTGGATCTATGGAATTCCCTGCCCAGTGAAGTGGTTGAGTCTTCCTCAGTAAATGTTTTTAAAGCTAGCTAGATAATTTTTTGCACGGTAAAGGAATTAAGTGTCGTGGTGAGAGGGTTGATAAGTGGAGCTGAGGCCATGAAAAGATCAGCCATGATCTTATTGAATGGTGGAGCAGACTCGGGGGGCCAGATGGCCTACTCCTGCTCCTGGTTCTTATGTTCTTATGTAAACAAGTGTTCCACTACTTGCCTTTAGGAATTGGAAATCAGATTGGATTAATGATCATGGATAAGATCGTTCATACTTGCAGATAGGAGTATCATTAGAATTAGATGTGGGAAAAGCTCAACTTTTCCCATGCTTTATATTGATTAATTATCAGAGTCATATCACTGTCATTAGCATTGATATTTTTACATATATAATCTAACTTGAACATTTAAAGGAAGTGGTGTACAAGAAATATCTACAACACTGCATATAATCTTTGCCTTAATCACATCTCTTACCTTTCAGTGCTATCCTCTAAAATGTGCTCCTGAGACACATGAAATTGCAATTAGCTGGGTAAGTACAAATATCCTGCTGTAATAATCAGCGGTTGCCTACATGCAAGCCCAAATAATTGTTGTGAAGGCATAACACTGCACTGTTCTCTGATATCACTGTAATTTAACTTCCTACAGTGGACGAGGTGAAAGTGAGGACTGCAGATGCTGGAGATTAGAGTCGAGGGTGTGGTGCTGGAAGAGGATGCAGGATGATGACGGGCTTTTGCCCAATGGGTCGATTTTCCAGTTCCTTGGATGCTGCCTGACCTGCTGTGCTTTTCCAGCACCATACTCTCAATTTTCTACATGGACAGTCAGGTAAGTTCTACAGAAACTATTTCAAAGGAGATTGTCCCCTCATCTTTCCATAAACATCTTGGCCCTTCAGGACGGAGTCCAAGCTGTATCCTGAGTGTTTCCTTAAAAATCTTCCCTCAATTCCTCCCTCAGCCTCTGCGTTGAGCAACTCCCACAATATCCATCTCAACTGTTCTTGCCATCTTCAATGATTTCAGTAACTCATTTCTTTTCTTAAACATCATACTCCTATTCATGTCCATTGTCTTTACCTTGTAATAGACGGAGCTGATGGCCTAGTAATATTACCACTGGATTGTTAATCCAGAAACCCAGGTAATGTTCTGGGACCCCAGGTTTGAAACCTACCATGGCAGATGATGCAATTTGAAAGGCACCTACTCATGCATCTGTCCAGATGCATCTTACATGAATCCATGCCTGCTTCTACCACCTCTGCTGGCAATGTGTTCCAGACACCTACCACCCTCTGTGTAAAGTACTTGCCACTTGTATCCCTTAACCTTTCCACCTCTCACCTTGAAAGCGTGATCGCTCATTATTGAATCCTTCACCCTGGGAAAAAGCTGGTCTCTATCTACCCTTCATGATTCTGTAAACCTCAAATCAGGTCCCCCTCAATCTCCTTTTTTCTGATCAAAACAATCCTACCCTACTCAACCTCTCTTCATAGCTAGCACCTTCCATACCAGGCAACATCCTCATAAACCTTCTCTGCACCCTCTCCAAAGCATCCAAATCCTTTTGGTAATATAGCGACCAGAACTGTACACAATATTCTAAATGCGGCTGAACCAATGTCTTGTACAATTTTAACATGACCTGCTAGCACTTATACGCAATAACCTATCCGATGAAGGCAAGCATACCGTATGCCTTCTTGACCACATTATCCACCTGTGCAGCAACCTTCAGGGTACAACGGACCTGCACTCCCAGATCTCTCTGCTCGTCAACTTTTCCCAAGGCTCTTTCATTTACTGTATAATTTGCTCTAGAATTAGATTTGCCTAATTGCATCACCTCACATTTGTCTGGATTGAACTTCATCTGCCACTTTTGTGCCCAACTCTCCAGTCTATCTCTCCTCTATTCCTTGACGGTCCCTTATGCTTTCTGCTACTCCACCAATCTTCATGTCATCCGCAAACTTGATCATACAAACAGTGCCCTCTTCCAGATCATTTATGTATATCACAAACAACAGTGGCCCCAGCACTGATCCCTGTGGAACACCACTGGTCATCTTTCTCCATTTCGAGAAATTCCCTTCAACTACTACTCTGTCTCCTGTTGCTCAACCAGTTCTTTATCCACCTAGCTAGAACACCATACACACCATGTGACTTCGTTTTCTCTATTTGTTTACTATGGGGAATCTTATCAAACGCTTTACTAAAGTCTATGTATATGACATCAACAGCCCTTCCTTCATCTATCAACTTGGTCGCTTCCTCAAAGAACTCTATTAAGTCGGTAAGGCACGATCTCCCCCGCACAAAACCATGTTGCCTATCACAAAACCATGTTGCTTTCTTGTACAGGGGGACAACATAAGCAACTTTCCAGTCCTCTGGCACCTCACTTGTGCTTAAGGATGCCACAGAGATATCTGTAAGGGCCCCAGCTATTTCTTCTCTCACCTCCCTCAGCAACCTGGGATAGATCCCATCCAGTCCTGGGGATTTGTCCACCTTAACCTCTAGCCCAACACATCTTCCCTACTTATGTCAATGTGATCCAGACTAATCAAACTTCTAGCTTTAATCTCAATATTCATCGTGTTCCTCTCCTCAGTGAACACTGATACAAAGTAATCGTTCAGTATCTCACCCAATCTCTCAGGTTCAACACACAGCCTTCTTTCACAATTCTTTAGTGGACCAGTTGTTTCTCTTGTTACCCTCTTGCTTCTTATATAAGAATAAAAAGGCTTCGGGATTCTCCTTAATACTGCTCGCTAAAGCTATTTCATGACCCTTTTATCCTGCTTGATTCCTTGTTTAAGACTGGTCCTACTCTTCTGATATTCCTCCAGGGCCCATTCTGCTCCTAGCTGCCTGGACCTTACATACACTTCCCTTTTCCTCCTGGCTAGTTGTATGATTTCTCCTGTCATCTACAGTAAATAGACCTGGTCTATTTACCCTATCCATGCCCCTCATGATTTTATAAACCTCTACAAGGTCTCCCCTCAGCTTCCAACGCTCCAGGGAAAATAGCCCTAGCATAATCAGCATCTCACTACAGCTCAAACCCTCCAACCCTAGTAATATCCTTGTAATTTTTTTCTGAACCTTTTCAAGTTTCTCAACATAATTCTTATAGGAAAGAGATTAAAATTGCTCACAATATTCTAAAAGTGGCTTCACCAATGTCCTCTACAGCCACAGCTGATCTCCCAACTCCGATACTCAATGTTCTGACCAATAAAGGAAAACATACCAAATGTCTTGTTCACTATCCTATCTATCTGCGACTCTACTTTCAAGGAGCTATGAACCTGCACTCCAAGGTCTCTTTGTTCAGCAATACTCCCTAGGACCTTACGATCAAGTGAATAAGTCCTGCTCTGATTTGCTTTTCCAAAATTCGCATTCATCTGAATTAAACTCCATCTGCTACTTCTCAGCCCATTGGCCCATCTGATCAAGATCCTGTTGTACTCTGAGGTAACCTTCTTTGCTGTCCACTACACCTCCAATTTTGGTGTCATCTGCAAACTTACTAACTATACCTCTTATGCTCACATCCAAATCATTTATATAAATGATGAAAAGCAGTGGACCCAGCGTGAAAAGCAACCCTCCACCATCACCATGTGTCTTTTACCTTTGAGCCAGTTTTGTAACCAAATGGCTAGTTCTCCCTGTATTCCATGAGATCTAACCTTGCTAACCAGACTCCCATGAGGAGCCTTGTTGAATGTCTTACTGAAGTTTGTATAGATTACGCTCTGCCCTCACCAATCCTCTTTGTTACTTCTTCAAAAAAATTCAATCAATGTTGATCTGTAATTTTCTGAAGTTGAATTTATTACAGAATCACAGATGTCCAATTTGCAGCAATTTTCTACATATAACTAACAAGAAACATAATCTATAAAATGCTGACCTCAAAGCTAATAAAGCTAGAAATATGCATTTGATCTCTGTACAAACAAAAGTCAATGCTCAAAAAAAAACTAGTATTTCTCTTTACAGCTGCTAACTGGCCTACTATTTGTTTTCAGCATATTTTGTTTTGATTCCAGTATTCTAATTGAAATCAATTTAGAAATATATTTCATGATTCATCAGTTACTGATTTAGGCAGTTGGTAATTACTATTCAGTTAATAATTTTCCAAAATAATTAAGGCCCATTCTCTCATCTATTATTTATCAAATCTGTTTAAAAAGTCTAGGACCAAATTAGCTTTGTTTATGAACATTGGCAAAGATATGATTAACTAATAACCTAAGAGTAGAGACTCTTTAAATAGCAACAACCAAAATATAATTAAATTTTACATTCAGTTTGAAAGTGAGAAGAGTAGGTCTAAAACTATTATTTTATACTTAAGTCAGGGCAACAATGTGAACTGTCAGAAAGCAGTACTGAGCAAATCCATCCATTCTAGAGTCTTAAAAGGTGCCTAACGGAGGTAGTAGATGCATTGATATGAATTTTTCAAAAAATTTCTAAATTCTGGAACTTAACACATAAAGCTTCTTTTTTCAAGGAGAGGAAGGCAGAAGACAGGAAACTATAGGCTGCAAAAACAGATATCACTGGAAAAACTCAGCAGATCTGGCAGCATCTATGAAGAGAAATCAGAGTTAATTTGGGTCCAGTGACTCTTCCTCAGAACATAGGCCAATTAGTTTGATACCAGTCATGGGAAATGTGTTAGAATCAATCATTAAAGAAGTTATAGCTGGACAAAGTAATCAGGAAAAGTCAGCATGGTGCTGTCAAAGGCAAATCATATTAAGTCAATTTATTGTAGTTCTTTGAAGCAGTAACATGCACTGTAGAAGGAGGGAAGCCTGTAGATATACTGGACTTGGATTTCTAGAAGGTGCCTGACATTTGCTACATAAAACTTTATTGCACAAAGTAGAATCATGATGTTAGAAGTAACATATTAGCATGGATAAACGTTTGGCTGGCTGCAAGAAGCAGAGAATATGCAAAATGGGTCTTCTTCTGATTGGCAATATGTGATGAGGGGGTCCCTGCATGGGTCTTTGCTGGGACCTCAGCTGTTTACAATTTATATTCTACAGAATTCCAAGTTGTGGAGGGATCTAGGTGTATGAGTCACAAAAAATTAGTATGTAGGTACATCAAGTAATTGCAAATGCTAATGGAATACTATCCTTTATTACAAGAGGAATTGAGAATAAATGTAAGGATGCTATGCTTCACTTATTGGTGAGGCTTTATCTTGAATATTGTGTGCATTCTTGGGCTCCTTATTTAAGAAAGGATGTAAATGCATTCGATGCAGAACATGGGAGAATTACTAGATTCATAACTGGAATGAAAGTGTTGTCTCAGACAGACTGGGCTTGTTTCCACTGGCATTTGGAAGCTTGAGAGGCAACTTGATTGAATTATATGAGGTACTGTTTGGTCTTGAGAGGTCACTGCTTAAAAATTAAGATAAAGGGGAAGAGAATATTTTTACTCAGAGTCATGTGACTTTGGAACTCTCCGCTTCAAAAGGCAGTGGAGGTGTGGTCATTGAATATTTTTAAGGCACAAGTACATAGATTCTTGTTGGGCAAAAGAATAAAAAAAATTTGGATTAGCTGGCAATGTGGAATTTAAAACATAAACAGATCAGCCATGATCTTATTAGATGGCAGAGCAGGCTTGCAGATTTGAATGGTCTATTCCTGTTCATAATTCATCTGTTTGTAATTTTAAGTCAACAGAAGTTGTTTGCAACAAAAACAGAAATTGGTAGAGACACTCAGGTCTGACAGCATCTGGGAGAGAAAGCAGTCAATGTTTCGGGTTTGGTGACCCTGCTCATTTCAGATTGTCAGCATTCGCTTGCAGTTCTTTGTTTTTTGATGAGAAATCGTTTACAATTTGATTAACTTAAATTTCTGATACTTCAAAGATAGATAAATATACTTAAAAACGTTTTAAAATTGCCACAGAAACCTTTTGGAACTAAAACAACGAATCCATGATTTAGTTTATTTAAATACTCTCACCTCCAATTGTAATGTAACTCTGTGATCGACTGATTGGTTTCCTTGGTTTACTTAGGGCCAACAGCACTGCAGTTTTTGGAGAAAGCAGAAGTTCATCAGCAGAATCGCCAGTGGAGTAAGTTCTCTGTTTGATGCACATTTCTTTAAAACTCTCTGATCTAATGGCTGTCTCCTTTAAGAGAACTGTACGCCCAAGTGTCCGGCTTCGCTCTGTCACTGGCTTTCCTGTCCTTTGTTCACCTGAAATGTCAACATTCGAGGAGGGAGACAACTGGAGGTCTGTTTGTATTGCAGTCTCTATTGTATTTAGACGATTGTACTGAAGAGATTTGGAGTCCTCTGTGGAAATACATACATCTACCATGTCAGTTGAACTGTGGGTAGTGGGGAGGAAGACCTGCAAAGAATCACTCATGGAGCTCAAAGGTGTCCCAGATGAATGAGATGAAGTGGAGGAATTTATGTCTGAGCCAAAGCGCTGAGAATGATTATTTGTCACTGAAAAAACAAAATGGCACTGCAATTTAGGATTAGGAAGGGTTATTTGGAAGACTAAAGGCTGCATTGAACAGCACCTACAAAGCAAACATTTTGAATGACTTCTTTCCATGATTTTTCTTCCAAATGTTAGAGAAATATTTATAAATGTATTTTTGATTAACCTGGACACACTATTATTGCATGCTTTTTAATCAAAACACACCAAAACATTTTCCTGGATCTGTGTTTAGGATCAATAGAATACCTAGGCATAGTGAACCTCAAAGTCAGGAGGGTGACAGAACTGTGATTTTCATTACTTTAAATGCCATTGTTCATTCACAGACATGCACTCAACCCAAATGATTTTCTGACAGTTTCTATGCTTTAACAGAGCAAATCTAACCTTTTTTTTAAATTCAACATGGAATGTGGGTATTGCTGGCTGAGCCAGCATTTATTTCCCTTTACAGATGTCATGTAGCCTTCGCAAATTGGTGTAGTTAGACCCACAAAGCTGTTATGGAGGGATGTCTCATGCTTTGATCCAGCAACCAGTGAAAAACAGCACTGTTTCCAAGTCAGGATGGTGAGTGACTAGAAGAGAAAGTTGAAGGTGGTGGTGTTCCCATATGTCTGCAGGCCATTCTTCTAGATGTTTGGGTCATGGGTTTGGAAGGTGCTGTGTAAGGAGCCTTAGTGCATATTGTGGAATGGTATGCACTGCTGCCACTAAGTATCAGTGGTGGAGACAGTGAACATTTATGGGTGTGGTGCCAATCAAGCAGTCAACTTTGCCTCACGTCAAGCTTCTTGAGCACTGATGGTGCTATACTCATCTAGGCAAACAGGGAGTATTCCATCACCACTGAACATTGTGCAATCATCAGTGAACACCCCTATCTCTGGCCTTGAGATGGAAGAAAATACAGCTGAAGATCATTTAGCCCAATACACTATCATGAGGAATTCCTCCAGTGGAGTCCTAGAGCTGATCTTCTGAACCATAACCATCTTTCTTTGTACCAGGTATGATTCCTACCAGTGGTAGGGCTTTCCCAACTCCCATTGACTCTGGATTTGTTAGAGCTCCTTGACGCCACACTTTAACACTTTCCAATCTTCAAATTTATCACCAATAATATGTTAGGATGTTACCATTTATCAGAAACATAGATACAGTTACATGAATACTGTGGCCGCAGGACATGGCCAGACATTGGGAATTCCGTGGCAAGTGATTCATCCCCTAACTCCACAACTCTTTTACACCATTTATAAACCACAAGCTATAAGTATGACAGAGAATTCTTCATTGTCAGATGATGTAGCTTTAACAAAACTAAACTTGCTCAACACCATCACGGACAAAGCAACTAGCCGGAGTAAAACTCCATTAGCTGCCTTAAACATTAATTCCCTCCATCACTAGAACACTATCTTGCAATATGCATCATCTACAATAAGCAAACCGTCCAAAGCTTCTCGTAACAAACCTTCCAAACCCTTGGCCTTGACCACCTACAAGGGCAAGCACTTTCATCTAAAACTTCTCCTTCAAGTCACACATCATCCATCTTCGAGGTATCATTATTTCTTCATTATGGCTGCGTCAAAATTCTGGAACTTCCCACTCAACAGCCCAGTAGGTGTACATTCACGACACACAAGAAAACGGTGCACCACTCCCCTCAAAATGACAGTTAAGGATGTGTAATGAATACTGGCCTTGCCAATGCCACACATCCTGTGAATGAATCAGAAAAGATCTAGGAAAATCTCTTCTTGTAGTTTAATTAAATAGCACACACTCATGATTTGACCAAGTTGTAATCAGGCAAAGATTTAGAAATATTTTGCTACTTGATGCTTATTATCAATTTCCACATTGGCTTACTGGATATAATTGCAGGAGTGAATTGCCCACCCAAAGTAGAAGCTGATTTCTTTGGATTGATTTCAATGGTATGAAAGAATAGCAGACAATCCACTAGCTATGATTTTTAAAAACTGATATTTCTGGTACATTTCTTGATGTTCGGAAGTTTAGTAAACATAACTCCATTAATCAAGAAAGGAGGAAGTCAAAAGACAGGGAACAACAGGCCAGTTAGTCTGATGTCAGTCATAACAAAGTCTTTTATTAAAAAATCTTAAACTGTGCACATAGAAAATCATAGACAAAGTCAATATGGTCATTCAACAGGCAAATCATACTTGACAAATATATTAGTGTTTGGGGATGTAACTAGTAGGGTTGATATGGGGAAACTAGTGGATAGAACAAAGAACAAAGAAAATTTACAACCCAGAATAAGGCCCTTCGGCCCTTCAAGCCTGAGCTGATCCAAATATACTGTCTAAATCTGTTGGTCAATTGCTAAGCATTTGTAACCCTCTGCTCCCCACCTACTCATGCATCTGTTTAGACGCATCTTAAATGCTTGCCTCTACCACCTCTGCTGACAATGCGTTCCAACCACCCTCTTTGTGAAGTACTTGCTGTGTGTATCCCCCTTAAACTTTCCACCTCTCACCTTGAAAGCATGACCTCAGATTATTGAATCCTTCACCCTAGGAAAAAGCTGGTCTCTATCCACCCTGTCTACACCCTTCATGATTTTGTAAACCTCAATCAGGTCACCCCTCAATCTCCTTTTTTTTCTAGTGAAAATAAACCTAATCTACTCAACCTCTCTTCATAGCTAACACCTTCCATACCAGGCAACATCCTTGTAAACCTTCTCTGCATATTGTCCAAAGGGTCCACATCCTTTTGGTAATGTGGTGACCAGAACTGTACACAATATTCTAAATGCGGCTGAACCAATGTCCTGTACAATTTTAACATGATTTGCCAGTTCTTATACTCAATACCCCATCCAATGAAGGCAAGCATACTATATGCCTTCTTGACCACTCTTTCCACCTGTGCAGCAACCTTCAGGGTACAGTGGACCTGCACTCCCAGATCTCTCTGCACATCAACTTTTCCCAGGGCTCTTCCATTCATTGTATAATTCGCTCTAGAATTAGTCTTGCCTAAATGCATCACCCAACATTTGTCTGGATTGAAAGCCATCTGCCACTTTTCCGCCCAACTCTCCAGTCTATCTATATCCTCCTGTATTCTCTGACAGTCCCTTATGCTTTCTGCTACTCCACCAATCTCTGTGTCATCTGCAAACTTGCTGATCATACCAACAATGCCCTCTTCTAAATCATTTATGTATATCACAAACAACAGTGGCCCCAGCACTGACCCCTGTGGAACACCACTGGTCACCTTTCTCCATTTCGAGAAACTCCCTTCAACTACTACTTTCTGTCTCCTGTTGCTCAACCAGTTCTTTATCCACCTAGCTAGAACACCCTGCACATCATGTGACTTCACTTTCTCCATTAGTCTACAATGGGGAACTTTATCAAACGCCTTACTAAAATCCATGTATATGATATCAACAGCCCTTCCTTTATCTAACAACTTGGTCACTCCTTTGAAGAACTCTATTAAATTGGTAAGGCACGATCTCCCCCGCACAAAACCATTTTGCCTATCACTGAAAAGCTCATTCTTTTCTAAATATAAATAGATCCTATCTTTTAATACCCTCTCCAGCAACTTCCCCACCACCGACATCAGGCACACTGGTCTGTAGTTACTCGGAATATCCCTTCTACCCTTCTTGTACAACATAAGCTACCCTCTAGTCCTCCGACACCTCACCTGTATTTAAGGATGCCACAAAGATATCAGTCAGGGCCCCAGCTATTTCCTCTCTTGCCTCCCTCTGCAACCTGAGATAGATTTGTCCACTTTAATAACCTCTAGCATACCCAACACATCTTCCTTACTTATGCCAACATGATCCAGACTAATCAAACTTCTATCTCTAATCTCAACATTCATCATGTTCCTCTCCTTAGTGAACACTGATGCAAAGTAATAGTATAAGTGTAATTCAGAAGACATTCAATAAGATGCCACACAAATGGTTAATATAGAAGATAAAGGCTTGTGGATTTTAAGTAAAAAGTGAGGTCTGCAGATGCTGGAGATCAGAGCTGAAAATGTGTTGCTGGTTAAAGCACAGCAGGTCAGGCAGCATCCAAGGAATAGGAAATTCGACGTTTCGGGCCAGAGCCCTTCATCAGGAATGAGGAGAGTGTGCCAGGCAGGCTAAGATAAAAGGTAGGGAGGAGGGACTTGGGGGAGGGGCGATGAAGAGGTGATAGGTGGAAGGAGGTCAAGGTGAGGGTGGTAGGCTGGAGTGGGGTGGGGGCGGAGAGGTCAGGAAGAAGATTGCAGGTTAGGAGGGCGGTGCTGAGTTGAGGGAACCGACTGAGACAAGGTGGGGGGAGGGGAAATGAGGAAACTGGAGAAATCTGAGTTCATTCCTTGTGGTTGGAGGGTTCCCAGGCAGAAGATGAGGCGCTCCTCCTCCAGCCGTCGTGTTGTTATGTTCTGCCGTGGAGGAGTCCAAGGGCCTGCATGTCCTCGGTGGAGTGGGAGGGAGAGTTAAAGTGTTGAGCCACGGGGTGGTTGGGTTGGTTGGTCTGGGCGTCACAGAGGTGTTCCCTGAAGCGTTCCGCAAGTAGGCGGCCCGTCTCCCCAATATAGAGGAGGCCACATCGGGTGCAGCGGATGCAACAGATGATGTGTGTGGAGGTGCAGGTGAATTTGTGGCGGATATGGAAGGATCCATTGGGGCCTTGGAGAGAAGTAAGGGAGGAGATGTGGGCGCAAGTTTTGCATTTCCTGCGGTTGTCGGGGAAGGTGCCGGGAGTGGAGGTTGGGTTGGTGGGGGGTGTGGACCTGACGAGGGAGTCACGAAGGGAGTGGTCTTTACGGAACGCTGATAGGGGAGGGGAGGGAAATATATCCCTGGTGGTGGGGTCCGTTTGGAGGTGGCGGAAATGACGGCGGAAGATACGCTGTATACGGAGGTTGGTGGGGTGGTAGGTGAGAACCAGTGGGGTTCTGTCTTGGTGGCGGTTGGAGGAGCGGGGCTCAAGGGCAGAGGAGCGGGAAGTGGAGGAGATGCGGTGGAGGGCATCGTCGATCACGTCTGGGGGGAATCTGCGGTCTTTGAAGAAGGAGGCCATCTGGGCTGTACGGTATTGGAGCTGGTCCTCCTGGGATCAGATGTGGCGGAGACGAAAGAATTGGGAATATGGGATGGCGTTTTTACAAGGGGCAGGGTGGGAGGAGGTGTAGTCCAGGTAGCTGTGGGAGTCAGTCGGTTTATAGTAGATGGCTGTGTTGAGTCGGTCGCCCGAGATAGAAATGGAAAGGTCTAGGAAGGGGAGGGAGGAGTCTGAGACAGTCCAGGTGAATTTGAGGTTGGGATGGAAGGTGTTGGTAAAGTTGATGAACTGTTCAACCTCCTCGTGGGAGCACGAGGCAGCGCCGATACAGTCATCAATGTAGCGGAGGAAAAGGTGGGGGGTGGTGCCAGTGTAGTTGCGGAAGATGGACTGTTCCACATATCCTACGAAGAGACAGGCATAGCTGGGGCCCATGCGGGTGCCCATGGCAACTCCTTTAGTTTGGAGGAAGTGGGAGGATTGGAAAGAGAAGTTATTCAGGGTGAGGACCAGTTCAGTCAGTCGGAGGAGGGTGTCAGTGGAAGGGTACTGGTTGGTGCGGCGGGAAAGAAAGAAGCGGAGGGCTTTGAGTCCTTCGTGATGGGGGATGGAGGTGTACAGGGACTGGATGTCCATCGTGAAGATAAGGCGTTGGGGACCGGGGAAGTGAAAATCATGGAGGAGGTGGAGGGTGTGGGTGGTGTCCCGAACGTAGGTGGGGAGTTCTTGGACTAAAGGGGACAGAACCGTGTTGAGGTATGCGGAGATGAGTTCGGTGGGCTGAGGAGCAGGCTGAGACAATGGGTCGGCCGGGGCAGTCAGGTTTGTGGATTTTGGGCAGGAAGTAGAAACGGGCGGTGCGGGGTTGTGGGACTATGAGGTTGGAGGTGCGGGGTTGTGGGACTATGACTGTGGCACCCCCTGACAACCCCTTCTCCCACCCCCGCTCACCCCCTGACGATCCCTTCTCCCGCCTCCAACACACCCCAACCACCTGGACACCCTGTGCTGGCCTCTTACCCGCCCTCGATCTATTTATAGCCAACTGCCGCCGCAACATTAACCGACTCAACCTGTCCACCCCTCTCACCCACTCCAACCTCTCACCCTCAGAACGTGCAGCCCTCCACTCCAACTCCAACCTCACCATCAAACCGGCAGACAAGGGAGGCGCGGTAGTAGTTTGGCGCACCGACCTTTATACCGCTGAGGCCAAACGCCAGCTCGTGGACACCTCCTCTTATCGCCCCCTTGACCATGACCCCACCTCCCACCACCAAACCATCATCTCCCAAACCATCCACGACCTCATCACCTCAGGGGATCCCCCATCCACTGCCTCCAACCTCACAGTCCCACAACCCCGCACCGCCCATTTCTACCTCCTGCCCAAAATCCACAAACCTGACTGCCCCGGCCGACCCATTGTCTCAGCCTGCTCCTGCCCCACCGAACTCATCTCCGCATACCTCAACACGGTTCTGTCCCCTTTAGTCCAAGAACTCCTCACCTACGTTCGGGATACCACCCACGCCCTCCATCTCCGCCATGATTTTCGCTTCCCCGGTCCCCAACGCCTTATCTTCACGATGGACATCCAGTCCCTGTACACCTCCATCCCCCATCACGAAGGACTCAAAGCCCTCCGCTTCTTCCTTTCCCGCCGCACCAACCAGTACCCTTCCACTGACACCCTCCTCCGACTGACTGAACTGGTCCTCACCCTGAATAACTTCTCTTTCCAATCCTCCCACTTCCTCCAAACTAAAGGAGTTGCCATGGGCACCCGCATGGGCCCCAGCTATGCCTGTCTCTTCGTAGGATATGCGGAGAATTCACCACAAGGGTACACAGGAAACCAACACACACAGACCAAGTCTTAAACTATGAAAGTAACCACCCCAACACACACAAACGAAGCTGCATCAGGACACTATTCAAAAGGGCCACAACACACTGCAGTACACCAGAACTGCGAAAAGAGGAAGAGGAACATCTATACAAGGTATTCGCCAAAAACGGATACCCACGCAACTTTATCACCAGATGCCTAAGAGATAGACCGAGGAACAAGGACATGCCACAACCAAAAGGACTAGCCACTCTACCATACGTCAGGAGCGTCTCAGAACTGACAGCCAGACTACTGCGACCCTTAGGACTCATAACAGCACACAAGCCAACATCCACGCTCAGACAACAACTCACTAGAACAAAGGACCCAATACCCAGCATGAGCCAAACTAACGTAGTTTACAAAATACCATGCAAGGACTGCACAAAACACTACATAGGACAAAGAGGAAGACAGCTAACAATCCGCATCCATGAACATCAGCTAGCCACAAAACGACACGACCAGCTATCTCTAGTAGCCATACACTCAGATAACCAGCAACATGAATTTGACTGGGAAAACACCACTATCATAGGACAAGCCAGACAGAGAACAGCCAGAGAATTCCTAGAAGCATGGCATTCATCCCCAAACTCCATCAACAGACACATTGACCTGGACACCATATACAAACCACTACAGCTGAAACTGACACCCGGAAGCGACAAGAACATCCATCAACAGACACATCGACCTGGACCCCACATACAAATCACTGCAGCTGAAACTGATACCCGGAAGCGGCAAGAACAAACCAATATAAATACCGGAAGAAACATCAAAGCAGCGCTTCACACGAGGCTCCAACAGCACTGATGATGTTCCCTAGCCAGGGAACGAAACGTTTGCAGCAGAAACTTCCAGCTCGGCGAGCAGAACCACAACATATGTGGAACAGTCCATCTTCCGTAACTACACTGGCACCACCCCCCACCTTTTCCTCCGCTACATCGATGACTGTATCGGCGCTGCCTCGTGCTCCCACGAGGAAGTTGAACAGTTCATCAACTTTACCAACACCTTCCATCCCGACCTCAAATTCACCTGGACTGTCTCAGACTCCTCCCTCCCCTTCCTAGACCTTTCCATTTCTATCTCGGGCGACCGACTCAACACAGACATCTACTGTAAACTGACTGACTCCCACAGCTATCTGGACTACACCTCCTCCCACCCTGCCCCCTGTAAAAACGCCATCCCATATTCCCAATTCCTTCGTCTCCGCCGCATCTGCTCCCAGGAGGACCAGTTCCAATACCGTACAGCCCAGATGGCCTCCTTCTTCAAGGACCGCAGATTCCCTCCCAGACGTGATCGACGATGCCCTCCACCGCATCTCCTCCACTTCCCGCTCCTCTGCCCTTGAGCCCTGCTCCTCCAACCGCCACCAAGACAGAACCCCACTGGTTCTCACCTACCACCCCACCAACCTCCGTATACAGCGTATCTTCCGCCATCATTTCCACCACCTCCAAACGGACCCCACCACCAGGGATATATTTCCCTCCCCTCCCCTATCAGCGTTCCGCAAAGACCACTCCTTTCGTGACTCCCTCGTCAGGTCCACACCCCCCACCAACCCAACCTCCACTCCCGGCACCTTCCCCTGCAACCGCAGGAAATGTAAAACTTGCACCCACACCTCCTCCCTTACTTCTCTCCAAGGCCCTAAGTGATCCTTCCATATCCGCCACAAATTCACCTGCACCTCCACACACATCATCTATTGCATCCACTGCACCCGATGTGGCCTCCTCTATATTGGGGAGACGGGCCGCCTACTTGCGGAACGCTTCAGGGAACACCTCTGGGACGCTCGGACCAACCAACCCAACCACCCCGTGGCTCAACACTTTAACTCTCCCTCCCACTCCACCGAGGACATGCAGATCCTTGGACTCCTCCATCGGCAGAACATAACAACACGATGGTTGGAGGAAGAGCACCTCATCTTCCGCCTGGGAACCCTCCAACCACAAGGAATGAACTCAGATTTCTCCAGTTTCCTCATTTCCCCTCCCCCCACCTTGTCTCAGTCAAATCCCTCGAACTCAACACCGCCTTCCTAACCTGCAATCTTCTTCCTGACCTCTCCGCCCCCCCCACCCCACTCCTGCCTATCACCCTCACCTTGACCTCCTTCCACCTATCACATCTCCATCGCCCCTCCCCCAAGTCCCTCCTCCCTACCTTTTATCTTAGCCTACCTGGCACACTCTCCTCATTCCTGATGAAGGGCTCTGGCCCGAAACGTCGAATTTCCTGTTCCTAGGATGCTGCCTAACCTGCTGTGCTTTAACCAGCAACACATTTTCAGCTGTGGATTTTAAGGCCTTGTGGACTTGGGGGTAATATATAAGTATGGGAATTGGATTAGTTAAAAGACGAGAATAAGAGCATAGGGATAAACATGCCACAAGAATCAGTGTTCAAGCTTCAGCTATTTAAAATCTATATTAATGACTATAATAAAGATACTTCTGACCTAGTGGCAAATGGCAATGGAATCACAGGAGGAAGCTTTAAGACAGACCAATGGATCCTGGAGTGATTAAGTCAAGCCATTAGGCAGGGAGGCTTTAGTCAAGCAGGGAGATATGGTAGAGGTGTGGGGAGTTTGGTTTCGGGGACCAGCAGGTAGGAGAGAAGAGGGCTATCTTTCTATGTGCCATGTTGTAGAAAGGGTATTCCCCCAACCCTGCCAAGATAGCATCCCCACTTCCTTCCCACAATTTAAAAAAAATTAAGAAAAAGTGTTGCCAACTCATGCTCACATCAGCTGCATTTTGATGTGGGCAGCCGAATGGCTTAGCAACAAGTTCAAGTGACAGTTAATTATTTATTTAAATATGACAGCAGACTGCAGGTTTTGCTGCTGATCTACTTAGTGTGTTCAGAAAGTGAGCTTGCAGGCAAATGCAAAGATGGTGGGCTGGGCATCACCCTTGTTTATGCGCCCTCCCCACCAAAAGCAGGTTTGCATGGGCACATAAAATCCAGTCTCAGGGATTTTGGTTGAAGGAATTTTTTTTAAAATTGTAAATGATTTACAATGATAATTTAATAAAATACATACTTGTCAAATTTACAAAGAGAAAATATACCTTAAATCTTATAGTTTTTGATTTGAGGAATGTGACACAATAAAATATGATTGAAAGTTTTGTTTTTCATACCAGAAAACTCATACAAGGTACTGGATGGTAATATTTATTGAGCGAAACACAGAAAATTCTGGAGAAAATTTGCAAGTTTGGCAGTGTCTCTGGACAGAGAAACAAATATTTTGTGTCTGATTGGACTTCTTCAGGACAGCAGGATACTGAAGAAGCGTCATATCAGACCTAAAACATTAATTCTGTTTCTTTCCACATTTGCTGCCAGATCTGCTGAGTTTCTGCAGCATATTCTGCATTTGATTCAGATTTCCAGCATCCACAATACTTTGCTAATACTTATTCAGAGTTCTATTCTGTACTTACATTTAGTCAACCAGCTGTATTCGGCCACCATTTCCTTGTATGCAGGATATTTACCAATTTCCTGAGCAAAGACATCACGCATATCAGTGATTTCACGTAAGTGTATTTGGAAGAGAATTTGACCCTAGAACCTGCTAAATAATAAATTCGCTGAAGCACACTTCACAGCTGAGAAGGTATATAGGGCACATTATGTGGCAACAGTGCACCGTACTGCTGCAAATACAAATCATCTGGAAATTTTTTAACATCCAGAATATTCAGAATCATTCTTGTAGACAGTGTAATCCTCTCTGTACTTATATTGCATAGATATCCTTAGCTCTTCAAGCTAGTTTGAATTCAGCAATATTTAACCTTCATTTTGTTTTGGAACCACACATATATTTCTGATTGAATAGTGGAAATGCCAGGTTTGTGAAGTTAGAAACAATTAATGTTTCAGCTCTGTGAACTCATTTTAGGCAGACAAATCCAGAAGGAGGATCAGTCTGAAAAGTCTTTTGAGGCTGCATGATGCAGTTTCACAGGACTTTATTTTCTACAAGTTTCAACCAGGTTTTTGAGGCCTTAGTAAACTTGATATGGTAAAGGACATGAAAATGGACAGAATGATGTGGGCTAGAGTGGGCTGCTGTATTTCCTGCAAGCCCAATAGATTTACCTGTTTCACAACCCACGGTCTCCAACAACACATATCTCCCTGCCACCCAGAACATCCCCTCCAGCAATCTTTAAGCCTCAAAAATCTAACCCCATGATCTTTGTCGATCATCGTTATCACCCTCACCTTCTCCACAGACTATGATCTCTTCCGCCTGATTATAAACACAGTTAATCACAACCACTACTTCACAACAGTGAATACTTTCCCCAAACATAATCTCTTCCGCTCTACCCCTCTTCCCTGACTTTCTGTCCCAACCATGAACTCTTCATGTAGTACCATCTCTCCTTTTACACCTCCTTCCTCTCTATTCGTTGGTCAGCTTTCC
Source organism: Hemiscyllium ocellatum (assembly GCF_020745735.1). Lineage (NCBI taxonomy): Eukaryota > Metazoa > Chordata > Chondrichthyes > Orectolobiformes > Hemiscylliidae > Hemiscyllium > Hemiscyllium ocellatum. The sequence continues at coordinate 57,758,816 of NC_083422.1, forward strand.
TACTTAATGTTAGGCAATCCCGAGCCTTCCAATTAGATGGGTTGCTAGGCAAAAGATCTCATGAAGAAATTCAGAAGGTGTACCATTGTTAATTTTCCCAGGCTATCTGGGAAGCCAATGCTTCCAGATTTCCCAAACAAACTCTTCTTTGTTCTAATCAGAAATAGGGGAAGTTATAATGAGGAGCAAAAAGATGTCAGACCAATGAACTACATATTTCAGTTCCTTCTTTACAAAGGCAGGCACAGGTAACATCTAAAAGTGTTTGAGCTCACAGGGTCTACTGAGAGAGAGGAAGTGCAGGAAATCAGTTTCAGTAGGGAAATGTGTTGGGAAATTGATGGGATTAAAGGCTAATAAGTCTCCAAGATCCAATCTTCTACAACCAGAGTAATTAAGGAGGTGGCTCTAGAAATAATTGGTGCGTTGGTGGTCATCTTTCAAGATTCTTTTGACTCTGGAATAGTTTCATGGGTTGGAGGGAAGCTAATATAACCCCATTACAAAATAAAAGGAGGTAGAGAGAAAATAAATAATTACAGACTATTAAGCCTAACATCAGCAGTGGGTAAAATGCTAGAATCCATTGTAAAATATGTGTTAGCAGAGTACTTGGAAAACAGTGGGAGGATTGGACAGAGATGGCATGGTTTTATAAAAGGGAGATCATGCTTGATAAATCTACTGGAATTGTTCAATCTGTAACTAAGTAAACCACATCCACTGGTTCTCTGTATTAATCAGTGACTAGTGGGGTACTGCAAGGATCAGTGCATGGACTCTAGTTATTCACGATATCTATTAATGATTTAGATGATGGAACTAAATGTAACATCTCCAAGTTTGTAGGTAACACAAAGTTGGACGGGAGGGTCAACTGTTAGGAGGATGCAGAGGTACTCCAGTGTGATTTGGACAGGTTGAGTGAATAGGCAAATGCATGACAGATAAAGTAAATTGTGCATAAATGTGAGCTTTGGTAGCAATAAACAGAAGTAGAGAAGTTTGCTGATGGTTGCACAATGTTCAACATAATTTCTGACTCCTCTGATACTAAAGCAGTCCATGTTTAAATGCAACAAGATCTGGACAATATCCAGCCTTGGGCTGACAAGTGGCAAGTAACATTTATGCTGCATAAATGCCAGGCAATTACTATCTCCAATAGGAGACAATCTAACTACCATCCCTTGACATTCAATAGTGTTAACCTCACTGGTTAGCAAAGTTAGATCACAAGGGATCTAGGGAAAGCTGACTAATTGAATACAAAATTGGTTTGACAGTAGGAGACAGACAGTAGTAGTGAAGGGTTGTTGTTCAGAATGGAGGGTTGTTGTTCAGACTGGAGGCCTGTGACCAGTGATGTTCCACAGGGACTGGATTTGGGTTCATCGTTGTTTGTCAATTTTATAAACAATTTGAATAAAAATAGAGGAAGCATGGTTGGTAAGTTTGCAGATGTTTACCACATATCAGCCATAATCTGACTATTGCCCCTTGATACTAAATTCCATTGCCATTATTAAATCTCCCATTATCAACATTCTGGGGTCACCATTGACCAGAAACTCAACTGGACGCACCATATAAATACAGTGGCTACAAGAGCAGATCAGATGCTAGGAATTCTACAGTGAGTAACTCACCTTCTGACTCCCCAAAGCCTGTCCACCATTTACAAGGCACATATCAGGAGTGTGATGGAATACTCCTCACTTGCCTGAGTGAGGGCAGCTCCAACAACACTCTGGAACACTCAACTTGTCATCATCCAGAACAAAGCAGCCTGCATGACTGGCAAACCATGCACAAGCACCCACTCCCTCCACCAGCGATTGCTTAGGAGCAGCAGTATTTACTATCTACAAGATACACTGAAATTCACTAATCCTCCTTTGACAGCACCCTCCAAACACACAACCACCACCATTGAAAAGGGTAAGGACTGGGAATACAGCCACTGAATGGCACAGCAGGTTCAATGATCTGACTGAATATTCCTGCTCCAATCCTTTATGTTTCATGTTCCTTTCTGTTTCCCAGACAGTTCATATTTTGGTTTCATTGTTGTATATCAGATTATTAAGTAGATTTGGAAGACATTCAGCACAGCGAATCAAAGCTTCCAGATTTGTGAAGTCTTCTGCATTTTACCATCTGTTATTTTCACTGATACATTATCAGATGAAAGTACTGTCAATTGTTGTGCTCTCAAGGGTATAATTACCTTCTGTAACTCTTTAACAGTAAAATGATACAGCTACATGATTTATGAAATAGTGTACTCATTTTGTGATTTGCACTATATTGTTAGAGTATTCACTACACAGTATAAATTCTAACAATTATTTAAACGTAAACTATATACAAAGAGTACTCTTAATCAGTAAATTACTGTCACACTTCTTTCTTTTCCAGATGTTAGTCTATTGTATACAAACAGATCTGTTTAATACCTCATTATCTGATGAACACGAGAATTTAGTGAAGCTAATGCAACTTGCCAAATCCCAATGATAACATGAAAAGAAAATATTTTCTACAGAAATCTATTTACACTTTAGAAATGTTTAAGATGATGTTCTGGAAATTAAAATTCAATTCTGCATGACAATATTGCTATGCATTGCAGATACAGTGATATATTTATGATTACCTTAACTGTCAGCATCACATGTGTGTAACTCTTCAGGATTTCTACGGCCTTACTGTGGGTAATTTTCTCAAAGCTTATTCCATTGGCTGCCAGTATCTGGTCACCAACTTTAATGCCATTCTGTTCTGCTAGTCCCCCAGGATCAACTCTACCAATAAATTCAAAGTTTGTGAGAAGATTTGTAGCTCGGGTGCTCATTGTTGTGGTTCTGTTCGCCGAGCTGGGAGTTTTTGTTGCAAATGTTTCGTCCCCTTTCTAGGTGACATCTTCAGTGCTTGGGAGCCTCCTGTGAAGCGCTGCTGTATAAATGCCGGAGGAATCAGCACAGAAGCGCTTCACAGGAGGCTCCCAAGCACTTAAGATGTCACCTAGAAAGGGGACGAAACATTTGCAACAAAAACTCCCAGCTCGGCGAACAGAACCACAACATCTACCAATAAATAATTATCCTTAATACAAAGGCATTCAATAAAACAGGAAACAAAGAGACTCAAGCAATTGGAGCATTTGCGATGTTTAGCTGATAATTTACTACACAAAGTCTGGATGTACTCAATTTATGATTGTTGGTCTGGCAATAGTGAATAACTACAAGTGCCTGTGATACCTTTAGATCATGAAGGAAAAAACAGACAAAATTCTGATAGTTATCCAGCAATTGCTGCTGGAAATACACATTAATGTATATTTCTTGCTATCATCAATGATAAAATTGGGTGGGAATTGAAATCAGGAGTATTGTACCTTACATTTGAACGGCCTGTGACACCCACCATCTCAGTTCACAGATAAAGACAAATAAAAAGTTCCTGTACCAACGGGACGACAGCCTGGAAAGAAGTTATAAGTTTCAAGAGGAGGTAAAGGGAGGTTAAAGGTTTGTAGGAAATAAAAATATTTTTGAAGCATTCACGTAGTTAACTGGCCCCAGACTTAAAGGTGCTCCACATAATTTTTCAAGCAGAAAAAAAAAGAGTCGTGATGACAATGTCCCCTTTGAAATTTCTCATTCGCAGCCCATTTGATTCACAAGCAGTCCTTTTAAGAATGTTGCTCAGTTGCGCACCATGCAGCTTTGAGAGACAAGGGCGGTAGATGGAGGGGGCAATTGAAACTGGTTAAAACACATAGCGCAAAGCAGGCTGGTGGCAAACCATATCTAATTTATTTTTCATTGCATAAGACTTATTTTTAGGTTGAAGTCAATGTAAAATGGACCGCCGATTCACTATCAGCCTGCTGTAGACTTAGGCGAAAGTGAGGACTGCAGATGCTGGAGATCAGAGTCTAGAGTAGAGTGGTGTAGGAAAAGCACAGCAGGTCAGGCAGCATCCGAGAAGAGGTAAAATTGTCGTTTCAGGCAAAAGCCCTTCATCAGGAATGTGGCTGGGAGCTTTGGGGTGGAGAGATAAATGGGAGGGGGGGTAGGGCTGGCAGGGGGATGGTTGGGGGCGGGGGGGTGAGGAGGGAGCTGAAAGTGCAATAGGTGAATGGAAGTGGGGGTGAAGGTGATAGGTCAGAGAGGAGGGTGGAGCGGATAGGTGGGAAGGAAAATTGACAGATGGTACAGGTCATGAGGATGGTGCTGAGCTGGAAGGTATGGAAAATGAAAAACATGAAAGCATGGGAAGGGTCAAAGCATGAAGACCACTGGCAACCTGTGTTCTGTGGAAGGCAGAATGAGATAACCATAGTGGAACATTCTTACACCAATTAGCAAAGTTAAGGCTGAAAGGTCACTATGGCGAGATGAGACAACACAAATAATAAAGCAAGTTTCTCTGTTGTGTTTTATGACAGGATTGGGACAATAAATATTTGGAACATGACATTAAAATATCTAATTAATAGTTAGTAGAGTCAGCTTGAGTCAGGAGACTATTGTAACAGATGGAATAGCTAAATATCTATCATGACAGGTTAGTCTGGAATGGAAAAGCCACTGTAGCACAGCTAGCAAAAAATATCTAACTGTGACATTAGAATAACATTAAGTAGAATGTACAACTAAAGAGATAATGGGAATTAACATCACTGGTTTATTGTGTAGCTAGAGTGAAGTACTTTGATTAATATAGTTGGACATGTTGATAAGCTAACAGAAACATGATAAAAAAAATATAAAACTCCACAGACCCTGAGGTTCATGGGCATTCGAGAATCTGCTTTCTCAGTGTCATGGTTTTTTTTTGCAAATAAAAGACCTACTTCTTGAAGAACTCTCTGCCTCTCCTGGTGGTTCTCTGTATTTTCCCCACAACAAAGGTTGGAACTGGGGTAAGGGGGGGGGGGGGGGGGGGGGGGAGGGGAAATGAGAAGACTGGTGAAGTCCACATTGATGCCATGGGGTTGGAGGGTCCCGAGATGGAAGATGAGACATTCTTCCTCCAGGCATCGGGTGATAAGGGAGTGGCGATGGAGGAGGCCCAGGACCTGCACGTCCTCGGCAGAGTGAGCGGTGGAGTTGAGATGTTCAGCCATGGGGCAGTGGGGTTGGTTGGTGCATGTGTCCCGGAGATGTTCTCTGAAGTGCTCTGCAAGTAGGCGTCCAGTCTCCCTAGTGTATTGGAAACTGCATCGGGAGCAACGGATATGTAAATGATGTGTGCAAGTGCAGGTGAAACTTTGATGGATTTGGAAGGCTCCTTTAGGGCCTTGGATGGAGGTGGGGGGGGTGGTGGTGGTGGAGGTGTGGGCGCAGGTTTTGCAATTCCTGTGGTAGCAGGGGAAGGTGCTCGGGCGGGTGGGTTATTGGGGCATGGACCTGACCAGGTAGTCACAGAGTGAACAGTCTTTACGGAAGGTGGATAGAAGTGGTGAGGGAAATATATTTCTGGTGGTGGAGTCCATTTGTAGGTGGCAGAAATAGTGGAGAACGATGCAATGTATGCAGAGGTAGAAGGTATTGTTGCAGGAGGGGTGGGGTTAGAGGGCAGAGGGACGGCATTTGGATGAGATGCGCTGGAGGACATCATCAACCACTTGGGAGGGAAAATTGCGGTCTTTGAAGGAGGAGATAATCTGAGCATAGAGACAGAGGAATTGGGAATAAGGGATAGCATTTTTGCAGCAGGCAGTATGGGAGGAGGTGTAATCCAGGTAGCTATGGGAGTCGATGGGTTTGTAGAACATGTGTCCATTTTCCTTCCCATCTATTTGCTCCACCCTCCTCTCCGACCTATCACCCTCACCCCCACCTCCATCCACCTATTGCATTCTCAGCTACCTTCCCCCCAGCCCCTCCTACCTCCCATTTATCTCTCCACCCCCAAGGCTCCCAGCCTCACTACAGATGAATGGCTTTTGCCCGAAGTGTCGATTTTCCTGTTCCTCAGACGCTGCCTGACCTGCTATGTTTTTCCAGCACCACTCTAATCTTGACTCTATTGTAGACTTAGGCTGTCAATCAATTTAATCTCTGTGTAACATTGAAGAAAAAAAGCACTATTATTTATTTACATTCAAATATCAAAGCAAAATTATGCTCATCCTCTGAAAAAATATGAAATTGTGTGAAGCATAAAAGTACTCTCTTTGTGACAAGCAAATTTCATTGCAAACAGTCTCATGTTGTTCTAATTTTGTGCAGTCATTTGCATGACCAGATTTACAGCATTTCCCTCTTCACAAGAAGTCTATGTACATATTTTCAACATGATTAATTAGAACCTGCAAATATTTTTGTTGGCCTCACTGAAAAGCCTTTTTGAAATTAGTTTACTATTTGCTTATCTATCGCTCTGTTGATTTTTTGCACAATTAACCTCTTGAAAGCACATAAGGGTATACTTCCAACAATACATTATTCTGTTGAAAGTTATATGTGGTTGTGTAAATTATTTCTTGCATTTTTTTAAAACAGGCATCAAAAAATTTAAAATCAATGGATTTTGTATGCAACAAAAAAAAGGCATAGATCACGATATATCTCAATATCATGACCCTTCGCAATTTATCAGCTAGGTGTTCGTTTTTTTCAAAATATAGAATAAAGACCATGAGACTTCACTCGTCACACTTCAATACCCAGCAAGATTACCATGCTGATTAATTTTGTATCTATGCTGTCATTAGAAACTTGGACCTTACCTGGACACATATATTCCCAAACCAAATTCCTTTCCACCTCTGATATTAAAACCTAGACACACATCATCTGAACTCGTGTAAAGATGGATGATTCTCCTGGCTCCATCCTCAGATACACTGTCTGCAGATATCTGATTTTTTTCTGCTATTATCCTTCTTGTTACAGTGTCAACCCTAATAAAAGAAAGCAGACTTTTTAGATATACATGGGCAGTGATGCATTAACATAATTTCATAAGCAGTAAATACATTGAAATATTTGGATGTGACACCAATTTTATGCAAAGTTACACCACAGAAAGAGATATCTGGAGCAACTTTTTTAAAGTTTGTTCACAGGATGTATAGAGTTCCTTTTTATCCATAGAATTCCTCCAGTGTGGAAATAGGCCCTTCGACCCAACAATTCCACACTCAGGAGATGCCAACACAGTAAGTCAAGGGCAGCCTCTGAGATCAATCCAGCGGCTTGGCCACGGTCAGGGTGCTCTCAGTCCAGGCCAATCTTTGCCTCTGTATCTGAGAAGTAAGTCATGGTCAGCCCTATGTGTCATTGTAGCCAGTATGAGGGCTAATGCTCACACAATCTTTGTTCTAAAGAAGGATCACTGGATCCAAAATGTTAACTCTGCTTTCTCTCCACAGATACTACCAGATCTGCCAAGTTTCTCTACCAGCAATTTCTGTTTCTGCTGATGCTTGCCTTTGGTTTAGGAGAATTAAAAAATTATGCGTTTTATTTTTGTGACATTCCTGAAAAGTCTGAAGTTTGATGCAACAACATTTTTCCCTGGAGAAAGGAGTAAGTTCAGTACAATTAGGAAATAGATTACCACAGTGTAAGGATTTAGTTTGAAAATTCAAGACCGGAGTTGTTTGGTTAGAAACCTGAAGGGGTTATTTGAAGGTAAGAAAGATTAAGCTCAGTTGTGTGAATAATCAAGGAAAAGGCTATTAAATTCTTAAAACTGAGAATTGGAAGAAACATTCAAGTCAAACTTATAGATACATTAGAGAAGGGAATTCTTTTTGGTGCTTAAATACTTTAAAGTGATGGCATTCTGATTGATTGAATTTTAATTTGTTATGTGTGTTGAAATCTTACAAATGGTGTTATATGCAAACAGCTTGGTTTGTTCTATTCCATCCTCATTTCTTTGGATTAATAAACTTCTATTTTGTTGCTAAAACCAAATCTCAATATTATGCACTTGTGTTTCAATGAAAGATCACCATGTTAACTAAAAGGAAACAAACGATAATCTATCAAGCCATATCAATCAGTCTGGGATCTGACTAGTCCAGTAGTAATATCAGCTTAGACCATTACAGCAAGAGAAATTTGACCATAGGACCTTTTAGAATTCAAGTGACAGCATCAAGTATACATCATATGATATCTGCCTCTCCCACCTTTAACATATTAAAATTTCCAGTTGTGCTAGAATTTTCTCTAAGTACTCCAAAAGTGTCAGTCACAAATGTTCAAGCTCAGAGCACCAATAAAAAAAAGTGTTTAACTTCCTGTTGTTCACTCACACTACTTACTTACCATGTGGTTAGTTCTCGAGAAAACTTGATCCCTGGAACTTTCCCCAAGCGTCTTACTACCAAATGTAGGTGATGGCTTCCAGTGAGCACAGTGACAGCACTTCCCATGGTGATATTCTCTAAACTAATTCCATTAACTTCCATAATTTTATCACCTACGCAGAGCCCACTTTGCTCTAAGCAGATAAACAAAGCAAAAATAAAATAATTGATAAGTTGTAAAAGTTTCACTGCTCGTAATTGTATTATAATATTTGCTTACAACATCAATTTCTCTCTTTCAGATACAAGCAGATCTTGGAAAGAAGGATGAGATAAAGGAATGGTAATACTTTTAAAGGACAAGATGTACAATGTACAACTTTTGTCCTTCAGTTTCAAGCCAAAAATACTTTTAAATTAATGGAAAATAAGTTTGGAATTCTTGTTTAAATATGTTAAAGTCATGACTTACCAGCTGCACTTCCTTCTTCTATTCTGCTCACAAATATTCCAAGACCATGTTCAGAACCCCCACGGACACTGAATCCCAACTTCCCATCAAGACTTTTCCCCACTGTGATGGTGTGGATCGCCTCAGCTGAATTGTATTCTTCAGTACCAGCTGGGGAAATGTTAGCAGAACTCAATATGTTTAATTGCATTAATTTGATCTCTATTTGAATCTCAAGATAACAGCTGAAGGTCAGGTACCTCTCTGAAGTGAGTGAAAAGAAATCAAATGAGAAAAAGCTGTAAACGAATTAACCTCTCTTACAGTTCTTACATTAACTTAAAAGTAGGGAAAACTACTTTACATTCCTGCTGTGAACGAGTGCACGGATAATGATTAGATTGAAATTCTGAAATCATGGTATAATGTCCTTCAAATCAGCATGAGAGATGCTCCAAACTTGAATATTAATTTAATTACCAAAGTGCCAGCTCAGCTTATTTTTTTGAATCGTATCACAACTGTGTCAGAAGATTGTGAGTTCCAGCCACATCCCAAGACCATAAGACCATAAGACATAAGAGTGGAAGTAAGGCCATTCGGCCCATCGAGTCCACTCTGCCATTCAATCATGGCTGATGGACATTTCAACTCCACTTACCAACATTCTCCCTGTAACCCTTAATTCCTTGTGACATCAAGAATTTATCAATCTCTGCCTTGAAGACATTTAGCGTTCCGGCCTCCACTGCACTCTGTGGCAATGAATTCCACAGGCCCACCACCCTCTGGCTGAAGAAATGTCTCCGCATTTCTGTTCTGAATTTAGCCCCTCTAATTCTAAGGCTGTGTCCACAGGTCCTAGTCTCCTCACCTAACAGAAACAATTTCCTGGCATCTGAGCATAAACTTTAGGCTGACTGAGGGAATGAACTGTGTCTGCCACATTTTCCACACTTCTGCTCTTATGCCTTACTGTCCCTCTGAAAACCATGATAGGGTTCCCCTTGTTTTGTGTTCCACTCCACTGGTCTCTATATTCGACAAATCATTCCCACAACCTCCAGCACGATGCCATCACTAAACCTATCTTGCTTTCTCCCCCCCCCCTTTCAGTATTATGAGGGGACTTATTCCCTCTGTGACACCTTGCTCTACTTCTCAGGTACTCACAAGGGGAGTAAAAAGTGAGGTCTGCAGATGCTGGAGATCAGAGCTGAAAACGTGTTGCTGGTTAAAGCACAGCAGGTTAGGCAGCATCCAAGGAACAGGAAATTCGACGTTTCGGGCCAGAGCCCTTCATCAGGATTCCTGATGAAGGGCTCTGGCCCGAAACGTCGAATTTCCTGTTCCTTGGATGCTGCCTAACCTACTCACGAGGGGAAACAGTTTTAAAGTAAGGAGCAGGAAGGTAGAGACAGGAACCTTCTCTACCTTCCTGCTCCTTACTTTAAAACTGTTTCCCCTTGTGAGTACCTGAGAAGTAGAGCAAGGTGTCACAGACATTTAAGAACTATTTAGATGTGCATCTGAAACACCACAAGGCTCCAGGCCAAGTGCTGGACAATGGGATGAGAATAGATGAATACTTGATGACCACGCAGACACAATGGACCGTCAAATTTCTTATACCTCACTATGATCCTGTTCCTTTTGCATGGCAACCTTCGATCTAGCACAGGAGATTTGCCATCTGTAAGCATAATGGCAGGGTAGTGAATTAAAATCGTCTACTAACATTCAAATGAGCCCACCAACTTCGACAGTTACGTTGACTCCATTTTCTCATATCCTGTGTCATGTAAGTACTCCATTCTTCCACATTGGTTTTTCTGCCATATTTGTTCTGGCATGTAAGCTTCCACAATGACACTTCAAATAAGTCTTCCTTCTTTCTTAATCAAGGAACCACAACCCTCCCCACTCCACCAATCTGTGACAGTTTAAGGGGAGACCAGAGGCCTGTGACCAGTGGCATGCTACAAAGATCAGTGCTGGATCTACTGCATTTTGTCATTTATATGAATGATTTGGATGTGAATAAGGGGAAAGTGTGAGTAGGTTTGCAGATGACACCAAAATTGGTGGTGCAGTGGACAGCCAAGAAGGTTGTCTCAGCATACAATGGGTCATTGATCAGAAGTGTCAATGGGCTGAGGAGTGGCAGATGGAGTCCAATCTAGATAAATGAGGTGTTACATTTTGGTAGGGCAGATCAAGGCAAGACCTAGACACTTAATGGCAATGTCCTGGGGAAGTGTTGCTGAACAAAGAGACGTTGGATAGTTCCTTGAAAGTGGAGTCGCAGGTTGACAGGGTAGTGAAGAAGAGAAAAAAAACCTGCAGATGCTGGAATCCAAGGTAGGCAAGCAGGGGGCTGGAAGAACACAGCAAGTCAGGCAGCATCAGGAGGTGGGGAAGTCAGCGTATCAAGTGTAATGCTTCTTTAGTGGCACATTTGCCTTTACTGGTCAGTGCACTGAGTAAAGGAGTTGTGAGGTCCTGTTGTGGCTGTACAGGACTGATTAGGCCACTTTTGAAATATTGCATTCAATTCTGGTTTGGTCAGGCAGCATCCAAGGAATAGGAAATTCGACGTTTCGGGCATCCTATTCCTTGGATGCTGCCTGACTTGCTGTGCTTTAACCAGCAACACATGTTCAACTGTGATCTCCAGCATCTGCGGACCTCATTTTTTACCCTTCAATTCTGGTCTCCCTACTGTAGGAAAGATGTTAAAACATAAGACATAACAGCAGAAATGAGGCCCTTCAGCCCATTGAGTCTGCTCCACTATTCAGTCATGGTTGATAGGTTTGACCCGCTCTTTCCCATAACCTTTGATCTCCTTGGCAATCAAGAACATATCTATCTGTTTTAAATATATTCAATGACCTGGCCTCCACAGCGTTCAGTGGCAATTCAGCCATCCTCTGGCTGAAGAAGTTTCTCCTTATCTCTATTAGGGTGGCATGGTGGCTCAGTGGTTAGCACTGCTGCCTCACAGCAACAGGATCCCAGGTTCGATTCCAGCCTCAGGCAACTGTCTGTGTTGAGTTTACACATTCTCCCCATGTCTGCGTGAGTTTCCTCCCGCAGGCCAGGTGAATTGACCACGGTAAATTGCCCATAGTGTTAGGTGCTTTAGTCAGAGGGAAATGGGTCTACTCTTTGGAGGTTCATTTGGGCTGAAGGGCCTGTTTCCACACTGTAGGAAATCAAATCTATTTTAAATAGTCTTCCCTTACTCTAAGGATGTCCCCTTAGGTCCTCATTTCTCCTACCAATGGAAACATCTTCCCAACTTCCACTCTGTCTAGGCCATTCAGTATTCTTGAAGTTTCAATCAGATCCCCTCTCATACTTCTAAACTCCATCGAGGATAGTCCCAGAATCCTCAAACAGTCCTCATATGTTAGGCCTTTCGTTCCTGGGAAAATTGAAAGAGTTCAGAAAAGATATACTGTACAATGATGTTGCAAAGGTTGAAGGGTTTCAGCTAAAGGCTGCATAGGCTGGGGCTATTTTTTGTTGAGTGTTGGAGGCTGAGGGGTGGTATTACATCATGAGGGGCATGGATGGGTTGAATAGACAAGGTACCTACAAGAGCACCTACTCTCCAGGGTAGGGGAGTTTAGAACTAATAGACATAGGTTTAAGGTGTAGGAGAAAGATTTAAAAGGGACATAAGAGGCAACGTTTTCACACAAAGGGTGGTGGGTGTGTGGAATGAACTGCCAGAGGAAGTGATGGAGACTGGTACAATTACAACATTTAAAAGGTGTCTGGATGGATATATGAATGGAAAGAGTTCAGAGGGATATGGGCCAAATGGGACTGGATTAATTTCAGATATCTGGTTGGCATGGACAAGTTGGATTGAAGTGTTTCTTTCCATTTTGTACATCTCTATTACTCTATAACTTTAAATTGGTGTAGTAGTAATGTCACTACACTTGTGATCTAGAATCCAAAAGCTATTACTCTGGGGTCATGGGTTCAAATCTCACCTTAATAGCCAGGCAGCATCCGAGGAGCAGGAGAATTGACGTTTCGGGCATAAGCCCTTCTTCAGATATGAGGTTGATGTGCCAAGCGGGCTGAGATAAAAGGTAGGGGAGGGAATTTGGGGGAGGGGCGCTGGGAATACGATAGGTGGAAGGAAGTGAGGGTGAGGGTGATAGGCTGGAGAGGGGGTGGGGGCGGAGAGGTCGGGAAGAAGATTGCAGGTTAAGAGGGCGGTGCTGAATCCGAGGGTTGGGACTGAGATAAGGTTGGCGGGAGGGGAAATGAGGAAGCTGGAGAAATCTACATTCACCCTGTGTGGTTGGAGGGTTCCTAGGCAGAAGATGAGGCATTCTTCCTCCAGGCGTCATGTGGCCAGGGTCTGACGATGGAGGAGTCCAAGGACCTGCATGTCATTGGCGGAGTGGGAGGAAGAGCTAAAGTGTTCAGCCACGGTGCGGTTGGGTCCATTGGGGCCTTGGAGGGAGGTGAGAGGGAAGGTGTGGGCATAAGTTTTGCACTTCTTGCGGATGCTGGGGAAGGTGCCAGGAGTGACAGAGGATGACACGATGGATCCGGAGGTTAGTGGGGTGGAAGGTGAGGACCAGTGGGGTTCTGTCCTGGTGGCGATTGGAGGGGCAGGGTTCACGGGCGGAGGTGCGGGAAATGGAGGAGATGGGTGGAGAGCGTCGTCGAACACTCCTCGCCACGAACAATCTCGACCATGTTACTGGTCTTTGCAGATTGAAGATAATCAATGCTGTGAAACATATGTAATGACAAGCAATCTTAAAAGTGGCACTTGGGGGCCACTATTCACAAAAACAGTCCAGGATCTCAAACTGCATAAGGACACAGAACTGATCTCTCACTTTGAACTATTGTTATTTACCTACATGATCTTACAAGTAATGCAGCCTTTCTTGGGAGCCACTGGGGATGGATGGGGTACCTACAGCACCTACAATCTTCACTGTATTTGGTGTGGCATGGCTTGTGCTGAATTCATCTGGACAAAATCCTTATATCAGAGGTCCATTTAGAGGCATTCCTTGACCCTCTTCTCCATGTCCCATTGTATGAAGAAATATACTAAGTTGTCAAGAGCCATAAGCCTTATAAGGATAGTTACTGGAAGACAAGGGCTACTTTCTGAAACCAGAGCTGATGACTCTTAAGCAACATCCTGACTGAGGGGAAGTGTAGATACAAAGCTGCAGTCTTCTGAGGAGTAACTTAAGGACATTGAGTATGAGAAACATAATCTTCAGCATGATAGGGTGCTTCAGGGTTACATGCAAAAAGCCAGGCAAGATTTAATTGACACCCAGTTCCAATGAATCCAGTTAGCTGGATGTGGCTATCATTATCAATTTGGTGTAGCTCAAAACACAAGCAGTCTCTGTCTGCTCCCAGAACAAAATGTGCAGTTTTGCTTACTTATTTTTTCTGTACTTTTGCAGTTGCTGAATAAAAGTGAAAGTGTATAAAAAGCTCAAGGCTTTCCAGTATATGAATATAAAAGTAAACAATGAGAAGACGTTCAGTTACACTGAGTATTAGGAAAACAGTAGCACTCCTTTAGACAGACTTCTGTGATAGGATGATGTTAAGGATGGGTAGCCCGTCCGGTTTGATTCTTAACTGTGTCCTTATATTGGACATAAAGTGTCAAGCGTCCAATCAAGTGCCCTGAGAAGCATCACCTTGTAGTTTCCTATCATTACATTCAGGGTGATGGGCAACATTGGCTGGTTTTAAAAATGGTGCCAGCATCTGGAATTTTGGGGACCCTGGTAATGGCGAGTGCTTCCACCTCTGAAGGAGGAGTGATTAAACAAGCAGGCATCAGGAAGTGAATTCCTGATGAAGGGCTTATGCCCGAAATGTCGATTCTCCGGCTCCTCGGATGCTGCCTGACCTGCTGTGCTTTTCCAGCACCGCACTCTCAACTCTGATCTCCAGCATCTGCAGAACTCACTTTCTCCCACCCTTGAGGTGCATGGAGGTGAGTTGTGGAGAATAGTGTGACAAAGATCATTAAGACTCAGAAAGAGATACCTTTCATGAAACTTATCAAATTTTACATTTAGCAGATTTCTGATAAAAGGGTATGTCTTATGAAGAAAGATTGAGGGAGCTAGGGCTTTTCTCACTGGAGTGAAGAAGGATGAGAGATGACTTGTTAGAGGTGTACAAGATGATGAGAGACATAGATAGAGTGCATAGCCAGAGAATTTTTCCCAGAGTGGAAATGGCTATCATGAGGGGCATAATTTTATGGTGACCGGAGGAAGGTTTTGGGGAGATGTCAGGTAGGTTCTTTACACAGAGAGTGGTGGGTGCATGGAATGCACTGCCAGCGGTGGTAGTAGAGTCAGATACATTAGGGACATTAAAGAGACTCTTGGATAGGCACATGGATGATACTAAAATGTATGTGTGGTTAGTTTGATCTTGGAGTAGAATAAAAGGTCGGCACAACATAGAGGGCTGAAGCACCTGTGCTGTGCTGTGCTATGTTGTTCTATGTAAAATGTAGGCTGCTATTTCAACTACACAGAACAGCCAGGTCTATTGGTTATTCCTAAAATGTTTTGTGTTTATTTCAGATTGTCAGCATCGATAGTAGTTTATTTGGGAAAGGGAACATATTTTCAAGAGTATAATTTTCAGAATCTAGAGATAAAGGACAACTCTAATTTATTGCACTATTGTTGAAAGCTTTGACAGCAGTCAACCTGCTTATCATCTCTGCAACCTGATCCAAATTAAAAGTAATTGTAAACTGGATAATTTTCAATTATTGTGATTTCATTATGATCACTTACCTTCAACTGGAGAAGTACCAGTAATAAGGATCACCCTGCCCATTGGTGAGGTAGATCGGGTTTCTCGAGTGTGTCCATTCATCTGCTTGTGTTGTTTCTTCAGCAGGTACTTTGTTGCAGTGTTTGCACCACCAACATGATTGCTGGTGTGTATAGCATCAGTCATCTCCCTTCTTGCAGAGTCAAATGAATACGCCATGCCAGTATAGTGCTCCAATAATTCGGTCTAAGTCTTAAATCTTACAAAGGAATGTTTGCCTTACATCTTCCTTCCAATGAATTGGTGACACCACGTAGAAAAATATAGCGGAAGGAAGCGTTGTGTAGCAGCAAATACTGGTCAAACTCTCCACCATTTTGACTCAGTGATGACCTGAAAGTACTGTGCATGGAAAAAGTCAAAAATGACTGTTAAATCAAATAAATGAAAGTTCTCTGTATTTAAATTGATGACACAGGACTAGAACTAAATTGCATGAATGTTACAAAACTTGATGAAAAACTGAACATGTAGGATGAGTTCAATTTTAGGCACATATAATTTGAGGCAAATTCTATTTTGAAGTTAAACAGTGGTGGATGTTGTACCCAATCAATGAAAATACTTTTTTTTTAAAATAAGAAAGGCAGTGTAAAAATATTCCGAAAAAGGCAGGGATGTTATTGTGCCAAAATTGATTCCTGACTTATTTACTTGCTAGACAGCAAAACATTGAATATATTGCTGTCTAATCAGATTATTGTAGATTATAATAGCAAGAAATGTATTAAGTAAATTTGTTATTGAAATAAAGACTAAAATGACTGCAGAATTAGAACTATCACTCACATCAATCTAATTATATATTTGATAACAAAAAATCATACTGACACACTAACTCATTTTCTACTGAACCATGACTCATCCTGTCCTTTACTAAATGTAACTCATCCTTTACTGGATCACACGAGAATTCAAACTTAACTAGCTCATGAGTTAACCCAACCGTTACTAGATTATACTCTAACTCATTCATTACTTCACAATGCTTTAAAGCGTCCTTCACTAGGTCAGAATAAACTGTTGATTATAGACTGAAAGGTTATGCAAATATTTTTGATATAGACTAGAAAAACCTTGCATTTACATAGCATTTTCTTAGCTCCCAGACATCTCAAAATACTTCAGTTAATTAAATAGTTTTAAATAGCTATTAAAATGAAGGAAACACAGCAGCTAATTTATGTCCAGGAACTCCCACGAACATCCATAAGATAATGAGAAGGTAAACTGCTTTACTGTAATGTTGATTGAGGGGTAAATATTAGCTGGGGCATTAGGAATAGCTACCTTTCTAGGACTGTGTTATTTATAAACACCGAAAGGGCCTCAGATTATATTTCCACATTGGAAGAGTACTTTCAGTGGTGAAGTGTGACTTATACTCCAAATTTTACAATTCAGAGGCAAGAGCGCAAACCACTGAACTACAGGAAAAGCTGCTTAGCACCAGCCTTTGGAGCAGCTGTTCATTGCACAATTTAAACAAAAGAAATCCTAGATGTTGAAGGTAGCAGATTCTGAACATTTATCTTTTTGTTACATGCTCTTTTTAAACAAATTTGTCAGAATGAAGGCAGTATTAACATCAAAGAAAGAGAACTTGAATCTTTTGGAAATAGTATTGAGATTATATAATTTGTCATCTGCATGAAATGTCTTAGAGACATGAACAGCAAGCAAAGAGTCTATTGATAAACTGAATGGATAGAAAGATATTCTACATAGATAGAAAGACAAATGAGGAAGGAATTGAAATGGCTGAACAGGAAATTAATACACAACATTAAGGAGAGCAAGATAAAGCACTTCAAACACATCATTAGAGTTAACATGGAAAGAAACAGCTATTGCAGGGGAAGATTAATGGAAAACATGGAAGCAAAGCAGAAAGTGAATGATGAATCAAGTTGAATATTGTAAAACATCAGGACAGACACAAATGGAGGTCTGTGGTAGTCAACCTTTGGAGGAGATGGCACCAACACATAGTAATTTGCATGTCAGGTGAGGTAGATTTCTATTCAGATGTATTACGTCACATCTCAGGCATTTAGAACCCAGGCCTCTTGCTACATGGGTAGGAATACTACCACATCATGACCAATTTGCCCTATAGTCAAAGTATCATGGCAAGCAAAAGTAATCTTCACCCATTCTCACCTATGCTCAGAGTCAGAGCAGCCCCTCTAACCCCACAACCCCATGACCAATCTGCACGTGCCAGGTGGGGCTCGGGATGGCAAGTGAAGTGACTGAGACAAGAGGTAGAAAAAAAATGAATAAAAATAAACACCAAAAGTTAACAACAACAACTGCAACTGTACGCCATGTTTACGAAACCACATCTGGTGTACTTCTGAGCAATTTCTTTTATGTTAAATATAATTTAATTGGAGGTAGTTCAGAGAAGGTTCACCAAGATGATCCCTAGTATGGAGACTAGTGATTGGAACCTTGTTGACTACGAGGTTCTTGATTGGCCCAGGTCAGGACAGCCTTGGCTGACCAATTTAAGCAGGACCCGCTCATTGGTTTTTCACTGTGTCTGACACTTTCACATATACACAACATAGATGCTGGGGAATAAATAAGCACTCCTGCTGTTAGGTAGTGATGTGGGGGTTTAAAACAAAAATAAAAAAAGCCAGGAACCTCCTCAGTTGAGGATTCAGACTGAGCTGGCTGCCCACAGTTAATGTATTGTATACTAGGAAATGAAGGGTGACTTGTTGATAAGATACTGGCATTTGTACAGTTATTTCAGAGGGATTATCTTATGAGCAAAGGGTGAACAGATTGGAACTTTTTGTTGGAATTTAAGAATGAGATGTGATCTCGTTGAAACATATAGGATTCTTGAGGGGCTTGACAAATGCTGAGAGGATGTTTCCCCTGTGGGAGCATCTAGGACCAGAGGGTGCAGTCTCAGAATAAAAGGGCACCAATTTAAGACTGAGGAATTTCTTTTCTCAGAGGGTTGTGCATCTTCTTGCCCCAGAAAGAGAGAGAGCTGCGGGGGCAGAGTCCTTGTGTATGTTTAAGGCTGAGATAGATGGATTCCTATTCCATTAGGAGAATCAAGGGTTACAGGGAAAGGGTAGGAAAGTGGACATGAAGAATATTGGATGAGCCATAATCATACAGAATGGAGGAGCAGGGTTGATGGGCCAAATGGCCTACCCCTATTCCTAATGGTTTAACAAGAACAACAACAAAACACAATAAACAGCAACGAAAACAATAAATTCAAAAACAAAACACAATAAAAGCAACAATAACAAAAACAACAAAATAGTAAACAACAACAAAACAACAAATTCAACAAAATACAATAAACAATAATGAATAAACAAATACAACAAAACACAATAAACAGCAACAAAAACAAATTCAACAAAAATAATGTAAATAAATACAAAATTGAACAATAATGAATACAATAAATTCAACAAAATAAATAAACAATAATGAATACAATAAATTCAACAACAAAACACAGTAAACAGCAACAAAAACAGCAAATTCAACAACAAAACAAAATAAATATTAACAACAAAATAAGCAAACAATAACGAATAAAACAAATTCAACAACAAAACACAGTAAACAGCAACAAAAACAGCAAATTCAACAACAAAACAAAATAAATATTAACAACAAAATAAGCAAACAATAACGAATAAAACAAATTCAACAACAAAACACAGTAAACAGCAACAAAAACAGCAAATTCAACAACAAAACAAAATAAATATTAACAACAAAATAAGCAAACAATAACGAATAAAACAAATTCAACAACAAACACAGTAAACAGCAACAAAATAAAACAACAAACACAGTAAGACAATACAGTAGGTCACCATGAGGAGAGTGAGTAAGTGAGTGAGTGAAGTTAAAAATCACACAACACCAGGTTATATTGGAAGCACATTAGCTGGTTGTGTGATTTTTAACGTTGTACACCGCAGTCCATCACCGGCATCTCCACATCGTGAGTGAGTGGAGACAGGCTCCAGGATGCTCCTTGACAGGGCGGGAACCAGGGGATGGCGCCGCCAGAGAAGCTTCCAGCATCTTCTCTTCACCTTGGACAGCTCCCCGCGAGGCCCGGCACCCGCCGGGAGGCACGGCAATACAGCATTAATCAAACCGCTCCGATTGGGAATGGGACGGAGGAAGACGGTAGAGGGAAAAGTTTCGCTCACCCGGTGTTTGTTGTTTTCTGTCGGGGACACGGAGTGACGGTTTAACGGGCGGCGGGCGGGAACCTCCCATCCCCCCACTACCCGGGGCCGGCACAAAGCCCGCCCACTCCGGGACACAGCCACTCTCCTCATTGGTGCAGAGCGCGGCACGCTGCCCATTGGTCTGTCGAGCTGTCAATCAACTCATTCCCCCAACCCAATCTCCCAGTGGAGTGCACATTCCCCACAAAGTCAACCCCAATGTCCCCAAGGAGCACCTATTCCCCACAAGATCAATGCCAATCCTACCACTGGAGTACCCATTCCCCAGAAGGTCAATCCTAATTTCCTAGTGGAGCACCAATTCCCGACAAGGCCAAACCCAATCTCTCCACCTGGAGCATCTCCAATCTCCCCGCCAGAGCACCCGATCCCCACAAGGTCAACACCAACCTCCCCATGGAGCACCCATTCCACATCAGGTTAACCCCAATCTTCCCATGGAGCACCCATTCCCCACAAGGTCAACCCAATTTCCCACTGGAGCACCCATTCCCAACAAGGTCAACCCCAATCTCCCACTGGAACACCCATTTCCCCACAAGGTCAACCCCAATCTCCCACTGGAACACCCATTCCCCACAAGGTCAACCCCAATCTCCCAGCGGAGCACACACTCCCAACAAGGCCAATGTCAATCTCCCAGTGGAGCATCCATTCCTCACAAGGTCAACCCCAATATCCCAGGAGAGCACCCATTTCCCACAAGGTCAACCCAACCCCCACTGAAACAGATTTACCATTCCCAATCCCCACTGGAGCACCCATTCCCACCTCCAAACGTTCATTTAAGCTGCCATTCCCACCCCCTATCTCTCTCGTAGGGTTGTCAAGAACTTATGTTTGCAATTTAATCAGCTATCATAGAAATTTTGGTGAGCCCAAATTGGGAGTACTGTATTTGGCTCTGGTTTCCCTGCTAGAGAAAGGATATTATTAAATTAGAAAGAGTGCAGCAAAGATTTACTCGGATTCCACCTGAATTGGAAGGTTTGAGCTATAAGGAGTGGTTAGATTGGTTGACACTTTTTTCCCTGGAATGTAGGAGACTGACCACTGACCTTATAGTGTTCTATAAAATTATAAGTGGCATAGATAAGGTGGATAGCCAAAAGTTTTTCCCCATAATAGGGGATTGTAAAATGAGAAGGCATAGATTTAAGTTGAGAGAGGAGAAATACAAGAGGGGCATTTTTTTTTCCCACACAGTACAAGAGGGTTGGAATATAAACGCACTGTTGTGCTACTGAAACTTTATAAAGCTCTGGTTAGGCCCCATTTGGAGTACTGTGTCCAGTTTTGGTCCCCACACCTCAGGAAGGACATACTGGGAATGTGTCCAGTGGAGATTCACATGGATGATCCTTGGAATGGTTGGTCTAACATATGAGGAACAGCTGAGGATCCTGGGATTGTATTCATTGGAGTTTAGAAGATTAAGGGGAGACTTAATAGAAACTTACAAAATAATACATGGCTTGGAAAGGGTGGACGCTAGGAAATTGTTTCCGTTAGGTGAGGAGACTAGGACCCGTGGACACAGCCTTAGAATTAGAGGGGGTAAATTCAGAACAGAAATGCGGAGACATTTCTTCAGTCAGAGAGTGGTGGGCCTGTGGAATTCATTGCCACAGAGTGCAGTGGAGGCCGGGACGCTAAATGTCTTCAAGGCAGAGATTGATAAATTCTTGATGTCACGAGGAATTAAGGGCTACGGGGAGAATGCTGGCAAGTGGAGTTGAAATGCCCATCAGCCATGATTGAATGGTGGAGTGGACTCGATGGGCCGAATGGCCTTACTTCCACTCCTATGTCTTTTGATCTTATGGTCTTATGGGGAGTGTCTGGAACAGGCTGCCAGAGGTAGAAATATCAGCAAGTACAATTTTGAAATTTAAGAAACATTTAGAAAGTTATATAGATGGGATAGGTGTGGGGGGATAGGGACCAAACACAAGCAAATGGGACTAGATTAATTGTGAAAATTGGTTGGCTTGAACAAGTTGGGTCGAAAGGCCTGTTTCCATGTCATAGACCTCTCTGACTCTATGGGATACACCCATATGTATCTAATGAAATCATTTTTAAGATGAAAGCTTCATTGTTTCGATGCAAAATGCACACGAAAATCAAGTTTGCTTGGTATAATTTGTATAATCTTGGTTTTAAATTCACAGTGTGCCGATAAAGCACTAAGAATTTCTCTTCGCGAATTTCATTTTCCAGTATAGCTTTCGTGTTGTTCAATGTGCTTTGCCAGTTCTCAGTCGAGCAGTTTTGAAAAACGAGATCGTGATGGTATGAGTCACTTTGAGGAATGTAAGGATGCCGTTTCATCTCTGTCTGAAACTGAATGCATTTCGCGCAAGAAATATGAGCAAGGCATCAAAAAGAAATATTGCTGAGCTAAATGAGTTTGAGCTGTTGACATGGGATGCAACGTAAGACGAGCCTAAATCAGCACCCCCGGATAGCTCACTGCGAGGAACTGGAGAACGCCAGCTCATGTGGCAAA
Organism: Hemiscyllium ocellatum; assembly: GCF_020745735.1. Taxonomy (NCBI): domain Eukaryota; kingdom Metazoa; phylum Chordata; class Chondrichthyes; order Orectolobiformes; family Hemiscylliidae; genus Hemiscyllium; species Hemiscyllium ocellatum. Next base: position 57,781,189 of record NC_083422.1, read on the forward strand.
TAAACTGTCAGTCACAAATGCGTTGTGAGCTCACCAGTAAGTCAAAGTGAGGGAGGTGAACATTGAGACAAATTTATGACTGAATCAGAGTCGAGATGCGTCAAGACGAGAAATAAGAACAATGCATCGAGTCATATGAAAAATTAAGCCTGGCGTCACGATGACAAACTAAGCATGTTGGCTATTGATTGCTTCAAATTAGATTGACGTAATAGATGTCTTGCAGAGTCGATGCCAAGTCAAATGCTCATGTAAGATGGTGTGACATACCATGGAGAGAGAGGTGCACTGAAATAAAAGAAAGAACTGCAAATGCTGAATATCTGAAACAAGCAAATTAAAAACTGCTAGGGAAACTCAGTAGGTCTGTTAGCATCTGAGGAGAGACAAAACAATTAACTTTCAAGTCCTGTGGACCATCTTCAGAGCCTCTTAACTGCACTCAACCTGTTCATTGAGAATTGTTTTAACGTGACATCAGTAGCCCTAATTTTGGGTTCTGGACTCAAAACGTTAACTCTGCTTCTGCCTCCATAGTTGCTGCCAGACCTGTTGAGTTTCTCAGCAATTTGTTTTTGTTTAAGAGTGATGTACATTCATTTGTCATATGAACGGTTCACAATCTACAAAAAAAAATGACAAATTATCATGATAACTGACAACGTTAGGATTAAAATTATACATTAACATAGGAGGAGCCCAGTCACCTATCAAATTCATGCCAGCATCCATTTAATCATTTCTGCTTCAAAGTATTATTATTTCTTTCGATTATGATTTTCAAGATCACTTTAATAAGATAATTCATTTCTAAAATGATTGATTTTGTTGCTTTAGGTTTCATGGATAAATAATAATTAATAATCAGTATACATCTGATCACACTTCTTTGTTATCACTCATATTTCTTTTTCTCTGAAGGTTTTCAGTTGCTCTTAAACTCTACACAGTGTGTTTAAGTTTTACATTCTAAATTGTGATTTGTAAAGAAATTACTGTCAAAAGTTTTATTCATTCAGGATGTTAAAATTAAAATTTCTTTTGCAAGTCTGGGCTGATGCAAAATGTAGGAGCAAATTACTGCAGATGCTGGAATCTGAATTGAAAAACAAAAAGTGCTGGAGATCACAACAGGTCAGGCATTATCCATGAAACTTTTGGCGAACACCTTGTTGAACACCAACAGTGAAATTTGGCATATTTCGATCACTTAACCCGAACTATCAACATCATTTCTCCCCCAGCACTTCAACATCATTGCATAAAGGCTGCCCCCCCCCCCCCCCCCTCCACACTTCACTTCCGCTCTAATGAAGAGTGTTCTAGACTCAAAACGTTAGTTTGTTTTTTCTCCATGGATGCTGCCTGGCACACTGTGATCTCTAGCATTTTTTGTTATCAGCTTGGGCTGATACACACTTTAGCAAACCACAGTGCTGATTTTGATGTATGTTATTTTCAGACAAACTAATAAACCAAGGAAATTAAATACTTTGTCAAACAATAAAGTCTACCAGAACAAAAATACTCCCATGAGGCCCATCTGGATATACTGCAGACAAAAAAATGGCTAATGCTTACTTATGAAAGTAATTCTTAACAATGTGTCGAGAATTATGTGTTGCAAATGAATAATCCATTTTATAAAATTAATTGAATGATTCATTGAATGATTCATAACAATTGCCTTAGATGCTTCAATCTCTCTTCATTAAACAGCCTGCCATTCTAGGGATTAACCGAATGAACCTTGTTGTGTTCTCACAATGCAAGTAAATCCTTTCTGAGTTAAGAACACTGAAACTGCACACAATATTCCAGATGCACTCTCAGAAAGGCTGTTTACAAATGTGTCAATACATCTTTAGTTCTGAAGAAAGGTTACTGGACTCAAAATGTGAGCTTTGCTTTCTCTTCACAGATGCTGCCAGACCTGTTGGATTCTCCAGAATATTTTTTGTTTCAGATCGTCAGCATCTGCAGTTCTTTATTTTATCTTTGCTTTATAATACATATTTACTCCTGTACTCAAATCTCATTGCCACTACTTGCCTTCCTAAGTGCTTGCTGCACCTACTTCCAGCTTTCAGTGATTCGTAAACAGACCCTGTGGGCATTAACATTTTCCAATTTGAGAAATGCCTTTTTTTCACCCTATGTGATAAATTTAAATTATTTACATTACATTTCACCTGCCTTAGCCTATCTAAATCTCCTCAAAACTTCTTGATATTTTCACCACGACTTATATTCCTACCAAGATTTGTGTTATCAGCAGATCTAGCAATATTGCATTTGGTCCACACATTCAAATCTTTTATATAGCTTGTGAGCAGTGATCTTTGCAGTACCCCACTGTTAGCAGCCTGCCACCCTGAGAACAAACCATTTATTCCTATCTCTGTTTTCTATCAATTAAACAATTCTCAGTCTACACTAGCATATTAAATGGAGCATTAATACGTCCCTTACTTCAAATCCCGAACTGACAGATTTGTAGTTCTTTTTTTTTCTCTCTTCCTCCGTTGTTAAACAATTTTCACTCACATACCATATGTGACTCCTCCAAAATACAGTGATTTCTAATTGTATAGGGAGCCATCACTTGTACATATATGACTCTATATGTGCCAGATCTCAACAGGCAGGTCTAATGGAACAAAGACCATTTGATTCCTTGACTATCTAGTTGACATATAACAATGCATAAACTTATCATATTGATGAATGCCTATTATCCCAATCTTAATGCATTTATTTTGCAGCATTAGCCATTCTTCCCATTTCTAAGACAACACAATCAAATCAATGAGTGACTGTGAAGCCACAAGAGCTACCAATTCTACTAGGAGCTAATGGCTCTTCCCCACAGAACTATTCAAGGATAGAATTTCTATAACATTACCCACAATTTGATTGGTGTAGATCTATGTCTTGTTGGAATAAAGATTCCAATACCTAGCAAGCTACAATATTTGCTGGAACATGTCTGCTATGTTCTCATAACTCAGCATCATTAGCTTGCAGCTCTTGCTTCAAGCCTGGAGGAGGGGAAAAGAGAAAGTAGGGGGGAGTAGGAAGCATCCAGAACACTATTGTTCTAGATGGATTGTTCATGAGCATCTCATCGGACACTGGCTCACATGGAAATATTCACACAGCATAAATACAAGTGATAAATGATGTTATTTGAAGATACATTCACTGGCTTTGACCATCCATGCAAGATAATTGAACTTGGTTTAGCATTAAAGTTGAGTCCATGAGATTGACCTCAGGACCTATCTACTGCAATTCTCTCCTGTTTATACTTGATACATCTTCTAGTCATTTTTGATGTATCTCTTGCTTTCCACGTTTTACTGAGGCTTCCAGAAATGGAACAGAGAATCTGGGAGCACTCTCTCTGATATAAGTCTGTATTGCTCCTGCTTGTCTTTTCCCTCAATCTATTTTTGAGCCTCTAATATAGAATAGTGGTCCTTTCTTTGTATAGGCTGCCTTTAAGAAGTGCAGGTTAGCTTTAATTGGTGCTAGTCTCACATGGCCCAGGGACCCTGCTGCGTTTACATGCTCCCTGTATCACAGAGTCATTGAGTCAGACAGCACGGAAACAGACCCTTCGGTCTAACTTGTCCCTCCATTCATGATTACAAATGGGCTTCATCCAAGTTTGAACTCAACTTAGGTCATGGGTTAATGCTAATGATTAATACTGCGATAAATGTTTCTGTTGGGATGCCACTTAAATTCGCAATTCAGAGTTCTACGACAGTTGTAACCCAGCTGTATGCACTCAACCCATTTGTATACTTGTTTACAACCTCTCTCACACAGCTGTCCTTCAAGGGACTGCGAAGATTGCTCAAACAAAAAAAAGAGAACACTTCTTTGATTCGTCAGAAGAACTCTGTCACCCCTGCCAAGCCAAACATAGTCCAGAAGAAAACGAGAAATAGGAACAGAAGTAGGCTGTTTGGCCCCTCGATATTCAGTATGATCCAAAACTCCCCACAGTCACTTTCCTGCCCTTTCCCCGTAATCTTTGACTCCCCCACTGATCAGGAATCAGTCTATCTGAGCCTTAAATAGACACAAGATCCTTCCATAGGATAACCTCCCCGTGATCTCTGCGCCAACTTGGACCAGGCTTCTTCAGCCAGTGAGATGGTGAAGAGTTATTTACTTTGTGCACGTTTCGGGGAGAAGTTGAGGATCAAGCACGGTATGTCAATACTTAGTGTATTCTACAGCAGCACCAAATGCTAGAAGTAAGTAAGCTAGCAGCAACAATGTGAAATGAATACTCACTGCACTGAAATGGTGAATATTCTTGTCTGAATGAGGATTTCACGTTCTTCCTTGAGTGACTTTTCTGGCCTTTGGATGAAACAGAGTGGTGCATTATTACATGTTATGTAATAAAATCAGTTAATGTCACCTGAACAAATGCACAGAAAATAATAAGTCAGAACTTCCCAGGAACAGCCAATGTGGAAATATTTCAACATTAATCTAACAAATCAAACAAAAATCACTTTGCAAAACATTGTGATAAAAGGTAATTAGCTTTTTACTATTATGTACACAACGTGACTGATAATGATTAACCAATTCAAAGTCAGAGTCATCCTTGAAAACCCAATTTTATAAATATCATAAGAAAGCGTATATTAGACAGTTTATGATATATCTTGGAACATACAGACAGACAGGTAATTTATATTTATTATCCCTTCACATCAATGTGTTGGGAGGACAAAACGTAGTATCATTGGAAGGAAAATCCACAATGTCAAACATAATTGTCTGCATTTCCCATCATATGTCTTCAGCCCTTCAGTCACTGGTTGGAGAATGTATCATTTTTCCAGACTTCATGCATGATGATGAAGTGTTCTGTCATTAGTTTCAGTCACAGACCAAATGTCAAATATGAACTGATAGTACATGACACTATATTAATGAGCCATTTCAGACCTCATTGAAGTGATACTGAGTGTATCTTGATTGGAAAGTCCCCTGTCAGACCTCATAATGTTATAGTGCTGTCTATGATGTATGCTTTTTGTCAGATAGTTCTATCACGTTTTGTAACATCGAGCCAATCTATTTTTATTTATTTCTAGTGGCAGCAGTTACCTTAGTGCAATAAGTATAACTTTGCATTGCAGAAAAAGTATTCTAGATAAGGTAATTTCCAATAGGAAATTAAGCTTGCTTGTGGCTCAATAACTGGTGGCTTGGACATAAACTTTGAAAAGTGGAACACTGTGGAACATCAAGCCTCCAGAACTGACTGACAGTCTCCAAGAACTGAAGACCAATTTCCAGGACCCTTCAGCAAGAAATCCAGTAGAAAAAACATTGAGCCACTAAACAGCACTTTGTTGACTTCTAAAACATCATGAACTTCTTTTCATTTTCTTTGAACATTTCTGCTTATTAGTTATAGAAGTGTGAAAAATAGGAGACAGTAGCTGTTTGATTGATTATGGCATTAAACAATTATGGCATTGGACAATGGAATGTTTTCTCTTTCCAATTGGCATGAGAATGTGGAGTGTCAATGTAATGATAATAATGAGGTCAGCCATGGAATACGACTTCACAGATTAGGGCTGTTTACCTGGCTCAAATAAGGAACCTTGGCTGATGGATAAGAACAAATGTGTCAGGGGTTCTGTTCACTGTGAGAGCTGGCTGAGGGAGCTGGATCAGTGTCAAGGACTCTGCACTTGGTGATGGAAAACTGGCCTCTGTGGAGATATTTCAATCACTGTGTTGGTTGGGTGGGCCATGACATGTCCACAGGGCCATTGGAGGTCAGACAGAACACCCCAGGGACCTGTTCAGCTAGAATCACTACCTTAAGGAATCCACATTTTGGAAAGGCTAGCATGAGGACAGCTTGACACAGTCTGATTTTGTATAGCCTGGGAGAGTGATAGGTTAGTCTAATACCCCCAGTTTTATGGACATAAAGAGGTAATGACCTTTGGGATCACTTTGAGGAGTATGGTCAGCCAATACCTGTCAGTTCAGGAAATCAGGATCATTTGCATGTCTCAGAAATTTGTACTTTAAACATACTTCCTTCTTCACCTGGAATCACTCAGAGGTTTAGAAATAGCAGAGGAATATTGCAATTGTCCCTTGACTACTGTAGTTAAGATGTTGCCATTCTGGTTCAGCTGAAGTCTGGAAAAGCCACTGTGTTAATATTATGGGAGGAGGCTAAAATCCTCACTCAGGCAAGAATATTCACCATTTTGGTATATTGGGTACTCGTTTCATGTTGCTCTTCCTAGCTTATTTACTTCCAGCACTTCACCAACTTCAGTAAGCTCAAAGTTCTCAAGCCACAGCCTTCATCCATATTAATTCCACCCAAACATGAGACAAATTAAGAACTAGTGATTGGAGATTTCATTGTTGCCAATATTAACAGCTGAATGCACATTAAATGTTAAACCAATATGAAAACTTTTTAAGATTTTGTCAGCTAATGTTGCTGTCACTGATTTTGAAATTTAAGATTTAATTACTTACAGGAAAAAGCAAAGTGATTGTGAATTAAGGAGATTAGATTATATTACTTACAGTGTGGAAACAGGCTCTTCGGCCCAACAAGTCCACACCAACCCTTCGAAGAGCAACCCACCCAGACCCATTCCTCTACATTTACCCCTTCACCAACACTATGGGCAATTTAGTATGACCATTTCAACTAACCTGCATATTTTTGGACTGTGGGAGGAAACCAGAGCACTTGGGGGAAACCCATGTAGACACGAGAAGAATGTGCAAACTCCACACATACAGTTGCCCAAGGCAGGAATTGAACGTGGGTCTCTGGTTCTGTGAGGCAGCAGTGCTAACCACTGTGCCACCATGCTGCCCAAAATAAAAAATGTAATTTTGCTGACTGATTTCACACAACAACACCGTACTATTAGACTGAGGCTCCAACCCAGCCTTTCTAATTCCTGAAGGGAAGTCCGAGAGAGAAAAACAATGATAATGAAGCCTGTGTCATTTTGAGACACAACATGTAAAAAGGAAAATGTTCTTCTGTAAAAAAATTCAGAATAGATTGAAGTTGGTTCATTGGTTACTAATTATATATCTTAAAAATATCAACAGGCGGTGAACAATAGTGAGTTAGCCAAATTAAAATCTTGAGTTAAACGAAAACAAAAGCAAAGTACTACAGTTGCTGCAATTTTGAAAGAAAAACAGAAAGTACTGGAGAAATGCAACAGGCCTTGATGCAGAGAAAAACAAAGTTAGCATATTGACTTAAGTATGACTCTTCTTCAGAACTGAGTATGAGTCATGTTTGGTTAAAAATGTTGGGCGAAGTCTCATTTCTTTGAGACTGGACGGAAAAGTGGGTGGTATTTCCACTCAAGGGCTGAGTGGGTTTTCTTGCTCAATTGCATTGTTCTCAGTCATTGCATATTCAGGTGTGGATAAAACACACAATTTGAGGGCAAGCAGGAGGTTCATTTGCAGAAACACAGGAGTTGCGCAGAATATAGGTGTTGTGACAGCTCTCTGGGAAGCAAGTGGAGACTTGAAGGAATTGTTCTCTGCAGATACAAATGAGGTGGACATTGAGGGAATGAAATCTCTTCTGGTTCAGGAATCTGGTTGGATGGTGCCTTGGAGCCCTGAGCACCACGTGCATGCAGCTGATGTCCCCTTGTAGCTAAGAGAACTCAGCAATGATGCTAATGTGACAGCTCGGCCACCTTGGCTCTCTTGGTCCTTTGGTGAACTGGACAAAATCTGTTGCTTTCCTGTAAGGATATTGGGGCACTTATGAATGAGATGCCACAGTTAAGGTTTGGAAGGAGTCATGGGGAGGAAGTTCAATGCTGCTGTGATTTTTGGCAACATAGCAGGTAGTGTTTTGTCCCAAGTCAATGTGGCTGCAGATCTGCCTGCAGGAGGTGACAGATGTAGCTGGGGGTCAACCTAATTATGCAAAGACACCACCAACATACCTTTCATTCATCTTCAGGGAGCTTTCAGAATGTCCTCTCTTAGTATAATACCTGATGACTCTGGTTCACCTCTTCATGCACTTCTTGCTTGACCAGAGCTGACCCCTTCCCCTGTGGGCCTCCTGTCTCTGGGGTTCTGTTGACATTGTTCATTCTTTCTTCCCATTTAACTGTAATCAATATAATACAGCAGCTTGGGTTGTTTGGGCAAATATCAGAGTTGGGAGCACTGACCTATGAAGAGATATCAGGAATGAGATGCAGGTCTTCCATTTTCAACATTGATATGGTCAATCTACTCTGGCCCTTATCATATTTTGAGTGAAAACCTGGCCTACAGTCACCTCGACATGCTGAGGGGCATCCTCCAATATCCTCCCAATGGTGTCAGATTGAAAGTTATTTGATCTTTCCACACAAGTGACAATTAACACAATTTGACTCTCAATGATCTTCATTGCTTCCTGCAACACAACACCTCTTGTATCCTCTTGTCTGGGTGGGCTGTCTGATTTTGCTTGTGAGCCTGCTTGGGAATTCTGGGTGATTTTGGTACAGTTTGGCCAATTTTGCTTTTGTGGGCCTATCATGGATTAGCAGAGATTTTCCCACAATGGGCCTTTGAATCTCCCATGCGGAGATGTGGAATAATTGTCCCCTTGCCCCCAGGTGCCTTCCTTTTAAATGTTTAATGGGCGACAGAGCATAGCTGGGATGTTAGTGATTGGATGCTGTTATGAGACCAGGGCAGACTCCCTCAAAGCATTTCAAAAATTTGCCCAGAGCTTAACTTTGCGAGTTGTTTTAAGCAGATGTAAGGTGGATATTCCAGGAGTGATGCAGTTGGCCCAACCACTTAATTTTAAACAAAACATAATTTATTTGCAAGATTACCAAATGAAACACAAACAAAAGAGAACAGAATATAGAATAACTTAACATCTCTGAAAACCCAACAGTCTATCCCAAATTAATGATGCTGTTCCAAATTACTGCAACAATCCCCATAAACACCCCTTGGCAAAAAAAATTAAAATCAAACACAGGGTCTTACAGGAGAGATGGCAGAGCGATTCAGCATGGAACACCTTCTTCCACATAGCTGTTTCTTTGACCAGCAGCTTCAAGCTGACTGACCGCTTGCTGTGAACAGCCAGACTGCTAAAATCCAAACCAGAGAAACACTGAGCTGGAAAACTGGCCACTCCCCTTTCATTGCACATGTGTTTTTTTTTAAACTTAAATTTGGACATTTTGGAACCTGTGTTGTAAAGCACTTTTGAAAAAAAACCAAGGACAACACCACCGTGTAAAAGGAGCAGCATTATCACAATGTGTAAGAGCTTATTCATTTTTATTCAGCAATGAATGCTTCACTTCAGTGCAAATCCCTTAACTGAGTGCTCACACAATAATCAAAAATGCTGGAGATCGCAGCTGGTCAGGCAGCAGCCACGCAGAGAAAGCAACCTAACATTTCAAGTGTAGATGAGATTTTTGGATTACTTGTTATTTTGGTTAGATTCTCTCATGCAACTCTTATACCTATCATGTTATTCCAGCCATTTGGTTTGTCTCCAGCACCATGTTATTTTTTATTTTTCATAATTATCTCTCTGCTTCAATTAATCGGACCATAGGTCAACCCTTTATTTGTGATTCAGCTGTTTATACTTTACTTGCACCGACTGAAACTTTTGATCACCTGCAAAAACCTGTCAGCGACACTCCACGCACACCATTTGCATGATCTTTTGATATTTGTGCTTCCAAATTCTGTGCTGGTGTTCTTCCGACCACTTCACCTGACAAAGGAGCAGCACTCCGAAAGCTTATGATTTGAAATAAACCTGTTTGATTATAACTTGCTGTCATGTGACTTCTGACCTTGTCTACCCCAGTCTAATACCGGCACCTCCACATGAAAGTAAGTACGGCATTGAGAGATCTGTGTGCTCTACTTCATGAATTACAAACTGTTGGCATGCAGATGCAGCAAGTAATTAAGCAAGCAAATTGAATTCTGATCTTTACTGGTAGGTTGTTGGAGTTTAAAAGTAGAGAAGTCTTGTTATAATTGCACAAGGTGTTGATGCCTCACCTAGGTAACTCTGTACAGTTTTGGTCCCTGTATTTAAGAAAAAGCATAATGGTATTGGATGCATTTCAAACAAAATTCACTGAATTGATTCCAGGGTTGAGGGGGTTGACTTATCAAGGATGGCTAAATAAGTTAGGCTTTTATTCATTAGAATTTAAAAGAATGAAGGATGATCTTTTGAAACATACTGTACAAGATTCTGAGGGGGCCTGACAGGGAAGATGTTGAGAAGATGTTTCCACTTGTGGAGAAATCTCGAACTAGGGAATGTAGTTACAGAATAAAGGGAGACTACTTTAAAATAATATGCAAAAGAATGCCTTCTCTTAGAGAGTAGTGAACACTTGAATTCTCTACCTCTGCCTGGGGTAGATCACCCATGATCTTATAGAATGGCGGGGCAAGCTTGAGAGGCTAACTTACCTTCCCCTGCTCCTATTTCTTAAGATCTTTGTGGCTGAAGGATTGAAGGGCTTCCTCCTGTTCCAAGTGATTCTAATGCTCCCTCCCTAATGTTTTATTCACTAGACGATGTTATTTAAGATATATTGTTTTCATACCATTCATGGATGGTACATGGTGATGTAGTAATGGTATTATCATTGGACTAGTAATCCTGCATAGCAAGAGTTCAAATCCCACCAGGGCAACTCGTGAAACTTAAATTCAATGAATAAAATCTCTGCAATTGATGCAGACGGGGGAATGCAGACAATGGAAATGTGGAGTTGGTTTAAGGAACAGATATTGTGTGTCCTTAACAGGTATGTCCCTGTCTGACAGGGAGGAAGTGATAAGGTAAGGGAACCGTGGTTTACTACAGAAATTACATCTCTTGTTGCGAAGAAGAAGGAGGCTTATGTGTTGATGAGGCAAGATGGTACAGATGAGGCAATGGATAGTTACAGATCGGCTAGGAAGGATTTAAAGAGAGTGTTAAGAAGAGCAAAGAGAGGACGCAAGCAGTCGTTAGCAAATAGAATAAAGGAGAACCCTATAACTTTCTATAGGTATGTGAAGAATAAAGGGATGACTCGGGTAGGAATAGGTCCAGTCAAAGACAGAAGTGGGAAGTTGAGTGTGGACCCTGTGGAGATTGGAGAGTTGCCAAACGGACATTTCTCATCGGTTTTCACTCAGGAAAAGGAGAATGTTGTGGAAGAGAAGAGTGAGGTACGAGATATTAGACTAGAAAGGATAGAGGTTAGTTACGAACAGGTGTTATCAATTCTAGAAGGAGTGAAAGTAGACATGTCCCCTGGGCCAGATGGGATTTATCCGAGGATTCTCTGGGAAACTAGGGAGCAGATAGCTGAGCCTTTCGCTTTGATATTTGAGTTGCCATTGTCTACAGGTTTGGTACCAGAGGACTAGAGGATTGCAAATGTTGTGCCCTTGTTCAAGAAGGGCAGTAAAGATGGCCCAGGTAATTATAGACCAGTGAGCCTTACTTCTGTTGTAGGAAAGGTTTTGGAAAGGATTGTAAGAGATAAGATTTATAATCATCTATCAAGCAACAATTTGATTTCAGATAGTCAAAATGGTTTTGTCAAGGGCAGGTTGTGTCTCACAAACCTCATTGAGTTTTTTGGGAAGGTGACCAAGCATGTGGATGAGGGTAGGGCAGTTGATTGGTGTACATGGACTTCAGTAAAGCCTTTGATAAGGTTCCACATGGTTGGAGAAAATACAGAGGCATGGAATTGAGGATGATTTAGCGGTTTGGATTAGAAATTGGCTTTCTGAAAGAAGGCAGCGAGTGGTGGTTGATGGAAAATATTCAGCCTGGAGTCCAGGTACTGGTGGTGAGCCACAAGGATCTGTTTTGGAACCACTGCTGTTTGTCATTTTTATAAATGACTTAGACACAGGCATAGGTGGACGGATTAGTAAATTTGCAGACAACACTAAAATCGGTGGAGTAGTGGACGGTGTGGAAGACTGTTACAGGTCGCGGGGGACTTGGATAAACTGCAGAATTGGGCTGAGAGGTGGCAAATGGAGTTCAATGCAGCTAAATGTGAGGTGATGCACTTTGGGAAGAATAACAGGAAGGCAGAGTACTGGGTCAATGGAAAGATTCTTGGTAGTGTGGATGTGCAGAGGGATCTTGGAGTCCATGTACATACATCCCTGAAAGTTGTCACCCAAGTAAATAGTGCTGTTAAGGTGTGTTTGGCTTCACTCGTAGAGGAATTGAGTTCCGGAGCTGCAATATCATGCTGCAACTATACAAAACGCTGGTGCGGCTGCACTTGGAATATTGTGTACAGTTCTGGTCCCTATATTTCAGGAAGGATGTGGAAGCATTGGAAAAGGTGCAGAGGAGATTTACCTGGATGTTGTCTGGTCTGGAGGGAAGGTCTTATGAAGAAAGGCTGAGAGACTTGAACCTGTTCTCATTGGCAAGAAGAAGGCTAAAAGGGGATTTGATAGAGACATACAAGATGATCAGAGGATTAGATAGGGTAGACAATTAAATTCTTTTTCCCAGGATGATGATGTCAGCGTGTACGAGGGGGCATAACCACAAATTGAGGGGTGATAGATTTAAGACAGACGTTAGAGACAGGTTCTTTACGCAGAGAGTGGTAAGGGCATGGAATGCCCCACTTGCTAATGTAGTCAACTCATTAGGGAGATTTAAACAATCCTTAGATAAGCACATGGATGATTTTGGGATAGTGTAGGGGGACGAGCTGAGAATAGTTCACAGGTCGGCGCAACATCAAGGGCTGAAGGGCCTGTTCTGCGCTGTATTGTTCTACGTTCTATGAAAGCTCACTTCAGTATGTAAATCACAAAGTTATTGTGTTAAAGTGAAAATCCGGGTTAATAATGCCCTTAGAGAAGAATATCTGCTGATCTGACCACAATAGACTCCTGATCCACAGCAATGTGATTGACATAAAACTAACCTCTGGAATGGTCTAGTAAGCCATTTAGTTCAATTGAATTGAGGAATAGACAAAAATAGCTGATATTGCCAATGATGACCACATCCCACAGAAAAATAAATGAAAAATTCAGAACTGGACACAATACTGCAATACTTTACTGTCACATCCTTATTTGGTATTCTATGTTCCTATTTATAAACATGGTATCCTATTTGCATTTTTGAACATGGGTGTTACATGCTGTACTCGTGTTTGAACAAGGGTTTAACACTTTAATGCCACCTTTTTGTGCAGGAATATTATATTTTATACCTTATTTTGAACACTACTGTAAGGTTTACAAACCCCAAAAATATTGACTATCTAAGGAGGATGCATAAAAATGTTTTTTACTAATGGCATAACAATCATCTTTGTAAATGATCATTTTGTTAGAAGCATCAGCTCATTGCCATCAGAATCAGCATAGTACCACCAGCACCAGCTCTCTACCACCAGTTGATGCTGATTGTCACCAGAAACATCTTATTTCCCTCGGTTATTGACACCAACTTATGGTCCCTAGAACCAGCTTAGTGCCATTAGTCCATTGACACCTGCACCAAGTAATTGCCCCAAACATCAATTCATCACCAATAGCTCATTGCACCAAACCCAAACTCATTGCCAACAGTTCATTGCCCCCAGCCTATTGCCCCAAACATCAACTCATTGCCAATATTTCATTGACCCAAACCCCATACACTGCCCTTGTCCCTCTCAAAGACCACACCCACAACCCGGAGTCCTTGACCTTGCCGAGCTGAGGTCATGAAGAAGCAGCCAATCAGAGCGCGTGCTCCGGGGTGACGCCCCTCTCCCGGCCGCTTTCCCGATCCTGCTGACCCCGCCTCTATACCTTGCCCCGCCTCCGACTGGCGTCGATTGGTCAGAGCGGAGGCGGTTGCGCAGTGGAGTGGTCTGTCAGTCAGATCACGTCCCTCCCCCTCCCACGCGCCGCCGTGTTTGGCTGCGGCGAGGCGCGCGAGCGCTTCCCGGAGAGAGACCGAGGAGTGGGGAACCGAAACCGGGACCACCGAGACAGAGACAGAATAACCGGGACCGGGGAGAGACCGGAGTGTGAGTGAGTGAAACCGTCACCGGGGGGCTGAGGGAGAGAGAAACCGAGACCGGCGAACGGGAGAGAGGGAGAGCGAGGGCCCGAGCGGCCGCCCGCCTCTGTGCCGGTGCCGGTGCCGGTGCCGGTGCCGGTGCCGGTTGTGAGTGTCCCGTTTGGCCCCAGAGGTCAGGGTGTTCCCCACTGTTGGTGAGGAGCCAGTCCGGAGTTACCGTTACTCCCTCTCCATCCCCCCCCCCCCCCCGTCCACCCTCCATCTCTCCCCCCCCCCCCCCCCCGTCCACCCTCCATCTCTCCCCCCCCCCCCCCCGTCCACCCTCCATCTCTCCCCCCCCCGTCCACCCTCCATCTTCCCCCCCCCGTCCACCCTCCATCTTCCTCCCCCCGTCCACCCTCCATCTCTTCCCCCCCCCCCGTCCACCCTCCATCTTCCTCCCCCCGTCCACCCTCCATCTCTTCCCCCCCCCCGTCCACCCTCCATCTTCCTCCCCCCGTCCACCCTCCATCTTCCTCCCCCCGTCCACCCTCCATCTCTTCCCCCCCCCCCCGTCCACCCTCCATCTCTCCCCCCCCCCCCGTCCACCCTCCATCTTCCTCCCCCCGTCCACCCTCCATCTTCCTCCCCCCGTCCACCCTCCATCTCTTCCCCCCCCCCCGTCCACCCTCCATCTCTCCCCCCCCCCCCGTCCACCCTCCATCTTCCTCCCCCCGTCCACCCTCCATCTTCCTCCCCCCGTCCACCCTCCATCTTCCTCCCCCCGTCCACCCTCCATCTTCCTCCCCCCGTCCACCCTCCATCTTCCTCCCCCCGTCCACCCTCCATCTTCCTCCCCCCGTCCACCCTCCATCTTCCTCCCCCCGTCCACCCTCCATCTTCCTCCCCCCGTCCACCCTCCATCTCTCCACCTCCCCGTCCACCCTCCATCTCCATTCCCCCCGCTGTCCACCCTCCATCTCTTACCCCCCCGTCCACCCTCCATCTCTTTCCCCCCCGACCACCCTCCATCTCCATCCCCCCCGCTGTCCACACTCCATCTCCAACCCCCCCCCGTCCACCCTCCATCTCTCCTCCCCCCCCCCGTCCACCCTCCATCTCTCCTCCCCCCCCCGTCCACCCTCCATCTCCTCCCCCCCCCGTCCACCCTCCATCTCCACCCCCCCCCGCTGTCCACACTCCATCCCACCCCACCCGTCCACCCTCCATTGCCCTTTCACCCTTCATCCCCCCTTTGCTGTGACCGCCATGTCCTGACACTAAGAGGATCTACCCACAGGCTGATGCCCAGTTAGTGACCTATTTCCCTCACCACTCCTCCTCACTAACTAAGTAACTAACATTCAAGGTCACTGGTAATGCAGTGCCTTGTCTTGGCTGAGTATTACGGCTGTGTATTTAATCTCAGTAATGGATTCATTTGTGCTCTTGGTTATTAACTTTTCCACGGAGCAAGGATGTGTGCATTGCATCATGTGTTTCCTCTCACATACCAGCACTTTTGTACTTTGTGCTTAGGGACCAGCAATATTGAAATTATTTCCTGCTTATCTTGCTGGTGAACTTCCCCAAGGGATGTCTGTTTGCATTTCTCAATTGCCCTAATAGCTTAACCACTGTGTTGGCCATGGTGCTTTTTTCTGACTAAAACCAAGAACTGTGGATGCTGAAGATGTGCTGAGTTCCTCTGGCAATTTCTGCTTTTTGTTTCTCCTCTGAACTCGACTGAAGAGCATGATCAAAGCACTAAAGTGAGTCATTCTTTGCTGGCTGTATTGTTCAAGTTAAATATCACCAACACCAGGTTATAGATTTTTAACTTTGTACACCCCAGTCCAACACTAGCATCTCCAAATTATAGAACATAGAGAGGTACAGTTCAGAACAGGTCCTTGGCCCACAATGTTGCGCTGAGGTTTAATCCTAATGTAAAAAAATAATAACGTAACCTATGCACCCCTCAACTCACTGCTCTCCATGTCCCTGTCCAGCAGTTGCTTAAATGTCCCTTAAATGTCGCTTAAATGGATTGTTGAAGTTCCTCTGAAATTGTTTGAATGGATGTAATATCTATGTGTAAACCTGAAAATTTTAAGGTTCAACGACAAATATGTGGATTCTTGACTCAATACTCACCCCGGCCGCCCAGTTTTAGGAAAGATATTATTAGGCTGGGCAGGGTTCAGAAGAGGTTTACCAGGATGTTGCTGGGTATGGGAGTATTGAGTTATAAATATAGGCTGGGTCATTTTTCTACTGGAGCATAGAAGGTTGAGAGGTAAAGAAGTTTGTAAAACAATGAGGGGTATAGGTTGAGTTGCCTTGTCCCTAGTCTTGAAATTCCATATCCTAGGGAAATGTTTTTTAAGATGGGAGGAGAGAGAGAGATTTTAACAAAGACACTGGCAAATTGTTTACATGGAAGGTGGTTCACGTGTGAATGAATTTTGTGCGGAAGTGGTGAATGCGGTCACAGTTACATGTTTATAAGGTGTTTGGATGGATACATAAATAGGAAAAGTTTGGAGGGAGATGGGCCAGGAGCAGACAGGTGGAACTAGTTCAGTTTGGAATTATGTTTGACATGGACAGGGTTTGATTGAAGTGTCTGTTTCAGTGCTGTATGACTCTATGACTGTATAAGAGATTTGAAATTCCGTAGGATCTGTGAATAGTACTATTACAATTAGCTATCACTACTAAGTAATGTTGTCTTGGGTTTTAAAAAATTAATTTGACTAGGGCTATAAATAACAAATAGATACTTGCATAAAACAAAGAGCTGTAGGTGTTGAGAACTGAAACAACAAACAAATTGCTGGAGAAACTCAGCAAATCTGGCAAATGTTGCCAGACCTGCTCATTTTATCCAGCAATTTCTGTTTTGTGTTTCAGAAAGATACTTGTTGATTACGTGGAAGTATTAAGAGGATGATCCTACAAATAGATACTGATATGCGGCTGGCATTCACTAAAACATTTTTGCTAATGCCTTTTGATGAATGTTAGTTGAGTGCATTCAAATAGTTTGCTTTTCATTTTCAGTATTTTGATAGCTACCAAAAGGAAGATCAGACAAGCAGGAGACTAGAAGAACACAGCAAGCCAGGCAGCATCAGGAGGTGGGGAAGTCGACGTTTTGGCTATAACTCTTCTTCAGAAATGTTGACTTCTCGACCACCTGATGCTGCTGGCTTGTTGTGTTTTTCCAGCCTCCTGCCTGTCTATTTCGGATTATGTGTTAAGTTGGCAGGATATTTTACTGAGATAGATTTAGTTTGTAGAGCCTCCAAAGAGTAGGTATGCTTAAATTAGCTGGCTGCACTGTTAAATTTATTTGGCAAGTAGTCAATTAGTATGAAAAGAGTATTCCTGTTATTGACATCTTTTATTTGATCTTCAATATGTTTGAAGAATGCTGCAGGCATACTTGGCAGCATGTTTATTTGATTGTCTTATTTGATTTTGTACAATCATGCTTTTAATTTCCTGGTTAAACGTCAAAGGGTGTCAGTACAATATCTTGGTTTTGCAGGCGCTCAGAGATTGTACCTCAATTTGATTTTTGAAGTGGGTCAGTGTTGGATTATGAAAATTTTCTGTATTTGAGAGAAAATACTTTCATTTCACTTTTACTGTAAACCTATATTATTTATGTTCCTCTTTTTCTACTCTTAAGAAATTTGGCTCTAAATAAATAGTTTGAACCCCAGTTTATTGTTTTCAGAAATATGAGACCATAAACTTATGACATATTCAATAGAGTAAATACAGTTTCTGTTTGGTTTCTTTATTCAGTTACTCAACAATTGGCTGGGGAAAAGGGCATACCATACAATTGAAATTTCTTTTGTTGAATCTGCACAAACCACTCCAAGTAGGTCATTGCTCTGGATAACTGAAACATCACTTTTTTACTTCTGTGCGGTAAAGGTCAACGTTCTATCCATGGTTTAATTGCTCAGTAGCTTAGAGTTTGAGCACGTAGACACACAAATCCCTAGACTCTCCACATTAAGGAAGTATTTCCATTGGTCTTTATTTATATCCAAAATGAAAAATTTCACATTTTCCCATGCTGATCTTTAGCAATTTTCAGATAAAGCACTTAGCCTTTATCTGACTCTTCATAACTAGCAGTTCCCAGTCCCACTCAGTTTGTTGCATTTCTAAGTCAAAAGGTTATGGGTTCAATTCCAACTCCTTGCGCACAAAAGTCTAGACAGATTTCTGTACTGCTAATACTAACTTGAATGAATTTTTTGAAGAAGTGATGAAGAGGATTGATGAGGGCAGAGTGGTAGATGTGACCTATATGGAAGGCATTTGACAAGGTTCCTCATGGTAGACTGTTTAGCAAGGTTAGATCACAAGGAGAAATAGCCATTTGGATACAGAACTGGCTTGAAGATAGAAGATAGAGGGTGGTGTTAGAGGGTTGCTTTTCAAACTGGAGGCCTGTGACCAGCGGTGTGCTACAAGGCTTCGTGCTGGGTCCACTGAATTTTGTCATTTTACATAAATAATTTGGATGTGAACGTAGGTATTGTTAGTAGGTTTGCAGATTACATCAAAATTGGACAGGTAGTGGACAGCGAAGAAGGTTACCTCAGAGTACGATGGGACCTTGATCAGATGGACCAATGGACTGAGGACTGGCAGATGGAGTTTAATTTAGATAAATTTGAGGTGCTGCATTTTAGAAAGGCCATTCAGGGTCGGACTTATTTTCTTAATGGTAATATCCTGGGGAGTGTTGATGAACAAAGAGACCTTGGAGTGTAGGTTCGTAGCTCCTTGAAAGTAGAGTCCAAGGTAGTGAAGGAGGTGTTTGGTGTGCTTACCCTCATTGGTCAGTGCATTGAGTGTAGGAATTGGGAGGTCATGTTGTGGCTGTACAGGACGTTGGTTAGGCTACTGTTGGAATACTGTGTGTAATTCTGTTCTCCCTGCTTCAGGAAAGATGTTGTGAAACTTGAAAGGATTCAGAAAAGACAAGGATGTTGCTAGGGTTGGAGGATTTGAGCTATAGGGAGAGACTGAATAGACGGGGGCTGTCTTCCCTGGAGCGTCGGAAGCTGAGGGGTGACCTTGTAGAGGTTTATAAAATCATGAGCATGGATAGGGTGAATAGCCAAGGTTGTTTCCCTGAAGTGGGGGAGACTAAAACCACAGGGCATTGGTTTAATGTGAGAGGGTCAAGATTTAAAAGGGATCTAAGGGGCAACTTTTTCATGTAGAGTGGTGCGTGTACAGAATGAACTGCCAGAGGAAATGGTGGAGGCTGGTACAATTACAACATTTAAAAGGCATCTGAATGGGTATATGAATAGGAGGGGTTTAGAGGGATGTAGGTCCAATGCTGTCAAATGGGACTGGATTAATGTAGGATATCTGGTCGGCCTGAATGAAGTGGAGTAAAGGGTCTGTTTCCATGCTGTACATTTCTATGACCCAGTATGCTGGACATGTGAGTATTAACGTCTTGATCTGTGTGTGCAAGTACTTAGTGCACTTTATTTATTATGTACATATGTGTTGATGCTAAAACATGGTATTTACATCAGAAATTGAAGGTTGTGGAATTTGACTAACTAATAGTGAAATTTTAAACATACAGGGAATGGTGGAAAAGTTCAGCAGGTCTGGCACCACGTGTGGAGAGAAAGCAGAGTTAACGCTTCAGAGTTAACCCTGAGTTCTAAGGAAGGTTCACTTGACCTGAATTGTTAACTCTGTTTCTCTCTCCACAGATGCTGTCAGGTGTGTTGAGCTTTTCCAGCAATGTCTGTTTTTGTTTCTGATCTACAGTATCCACAGTTGTTTTGGTTTTTGTTCAGTGAAATTTTAAGAATTGAGATATCACGTTTTACGACCTTTGCTGGAAAACAAAGTAAATTTTACTTGTGTTTAATAATGATAAATCCTCAAATTTTGAAGACCTTGTTCAAAATATTTTGCACTTCATTGGAATTATCTTTGCTTGCGACAGTTTTCCATTGACTTTTTTTCAATTTTCTTTCCTCAGTAAAAAAAATGTCTGAAAAGTTGAGGTCTGATATTAATTTAAAGGAACCACGATGGGACCAAACGACCTTCATGGGGCGAGCCAAGCATTTCTTTATGGTGACTGACCCTCGCAATGTTCTACTTTCCAGTGAAGCATTAGAGGCAGCGAGGACCACTGTGGAGAACTACAAGTAAGATTGTGGCACATAATATTGCATGGTGTCATGTTAATACCTTCCTTTATGAGTTAAAAAAAGTCTTTTTTTTAAGTAACAAAAAAAATTGATGAGGTCCTAGGGAATGTTGCTGAACAAAGAGACCTTGGAGAGCAGGTTCATAGCTCTTTGAAAGTGGAGTCGCAGGTAAATAGGATAGTGAAGAAGGCGTTTGGTATGCTTTCCTTTATTGGTCAGCGTATTGTGTACAGGAGTTGGGAGGTCATGTTGCGGCTGTACAGGACATTGGTTAGGCCACTGTTGGAATATTGCGTGCAATTCTGGTCTCCTCCTTATCGGAAAGATGTTGTGAAACTTGAAATGGTTCAGGAAAGATTGACAAGGATGTTGGCAGGGTTGGAGGAATTGAGCTATAGGGAGAGGCTGAACAGGCTGGGCCTGTTTTCCCCGTGGCGTCAGAGGCTGAGGAGTGACCATAGAGGTTTACAAAATTATGAGGGGCATGGATAGGATAAATAGACAAAGTCTTTTCCTTGGGGTCGGGGAGTCCAGAACTAGAGGGCATAGGCTTAGGGTGAGAGGGGAAAGATATAAAAAAGACCTAAGAGGCAACCTTTTCACGCAGAGGGTGGTACGCGTGTGGAATGAGCTCTCAGAGGAAGTGGTAGAGGCTGGTACAATTGCAACATTTAAGAGGCATTTGGATGGGTATATGAATAGGAAGGGTTTGGAGGGATATGGGCCGGGTGCTGGCAGGTGGGACTAGATTGGGTTGGGATATCTGATCGGCATGGACAGGTTGGACTGAAGGGTCTGTTTCCATGCTGTACATCTCTATGACTCTGAATGCAATGGAATCCTAATTATTTTTCTGTTCTACTCAAGGATCTTTTATCCTTCTGTTTTGTTTTTTAGGCTCTATGTAGATTATTTTAGCAATCTGGATGGACATATTTATAAAATGAACTTTTGCTGTTACTGTCTTTTCAACAAAAAATGTTGCAGCCCTTTTTATTTGTGTGTTTTACTGCCAATATCAAGTTGTCCTAAAACTGTTGTAATACTGTTAAATTGCAGAACAAAACACACTCTACTCCTCTTCGATCTGTGTGTGAATCACAGCTTCAGGTTGTCACTGAGCCATATTTTCCACTTGGGCACATCCATGTTCAGATTAAGAGTATTCTGCCATATGGGGTGGCTTTTGCAGTATCAATCATTTGCCTACTAGCAATTGGCTCAACACTACTGAAGTTAATTTGATGTCGGATTCTTGTTATTGGATTTTAATCCTATCAGTTCGGGGAAAAAAATAAAACTCATAAATCCAGGTTTGTTCCATATTGGAGAGCCTATCTCTTGGGTGATCCGAGGAAATCCCAAGCCCTAGTGCATGATTCACATTTGTGGTTTATTGAAGTAGTTGGCATTTAAATCATCAGTTGTCTCCACTCCTGTGTGATTTTGGTGTGATAGGTTTCTGAATCCAAAGTGTTTAAATCAGACCAAGTAAGAGCAAATCAAGTCAGAGGTTTCCAGTATGGAAACAGGTCCTTTGGCCCAACTTGTCCATGCCATCCAGTTTTCACAACAAACCAGTTTCCATTTGCCTGTGTTTGGTCTATATGCCTCCAACCTATCCCATCCATGCACCTGCCCAAACGTTTCTTGAAGGACAAAATTATACTTTTCTCCACTGCTACTTTTGGCATTCTGTTTCAGACACTCGCCACATTCTGTGTGAAAAAAATTGCCTCATTCCCCTCTCACCTTGAATCTATCCCCTCTAGTTTTAGACAACCGTATCATGGGGGAAAGCTTTTGGCTATCTATCTTATCTATGACTCTCATGATTTTACAGACCTCTATAGGTCACCCCTCAGTCTCCTCCACTCCAGGAGGAAGAATGTCCCATACTATTCAGCCTCTCATTAAAACTCAAGCCATCCAGTCCTCGTCATATTTTAGTAAATAATTTCCGTACTCGTTTCTAGTTTAATTATGTCCTTTCCTAAAGTGGGGTCAATTTGTTTGGAGAATTAGGGTGCTATTTCAGATAGATAAGGTAGATCCATTTGGATCTGGTTCTGGCACACTTTTGGTGCAAGTAAGGCATCCTTTGGGAAAAATAAGTAATTCTTTAGAGAATTCATGTGCTCTTTAGGTCTGTGAAAAGACAAGTTTGTGTGTAGTGTATAACTAATTTGTATCGTCAAATTGTTGGAAATGTTCAAGATTTCAAATGAAGTTCTCAAACATTTAAATCTCCAGGCCCTTTCATCTTTGGAAAGAAAGTCTGGAAAATGTTGGAAATGGTTCCTTTGCTATTTCACTCTCTGTTGACATTAGCCTGTGAATTTCTGTTACTGAATTAGTGCTGCAAAATGGATTTCACAAGGATCCATTATCATAGTGGGTTGCCTTTATTTTGCAGGTAGATTAACAAATACAGGTATTATTTGGACTCTTTATATGGTTCTAATATTTAATATATTTAACTTACATGAAATGTTTGTTTCAATAAGGCTTTATTGAGGTATTAAATATAATCAATGAATGAGTGTTTTTCATCAATATAATGAAGTCAGTACGCTTAAATAAAAACAGAAAGTGCTGGAGTAGAGAGAGAAGAAGTGTTTGAAGTCCAGTCTGATTCTTCTTTGGAACAGAGTTTGACAACAAAGTCAGGGTTAGACCTGAGAGAACAGAGTTAAACAACTTCAGAGGAAGAGAGGTTAGATTGGATGGTGGCAGTGGTCGTGAAAAATTAGGTGGCTGATGCCGACTGTCCTAGATTAAATGTTCAAAGATAGGTAAAAGGCCAGAGAGTGCGAACAGTGGAGACCGTCTGAAAAGGTCCATGGAGTAGTGAGAGGACTCCTTCTCAAAGAAGTTGGCGCAGCCGCAGAGAAGATGAAAGAAGAGTTCACCATTGTGTCGGGCCTAAAATCCATTGAGGGGAGTGTGAAATGATAAGACAGTCCTTTGCTGAGCACATTGTTCTGTGTCTGAGAGAGGAAGGTCAGAGGGTGTGGTGAATATATGATGAAATGTGGGATGAGGAAGAAAGAGTCAGTGGGTGGAAAAAAGGATCTGGAGGTGTATCAGTACCAATGAGTGCTTGGAACTTGTATTCCGTAACAAGCTGCAAAAGGGTACTTCACATCAGTATTCACTAAGGAGAAGGACATGGATGATGGTGAAGTTAGGGAGCAGTATATTGATATTAAGGAGGTGGTGGTATTGGGTGTGTTGAAAAACATGAAGGTAGGTAAGTCCCCAGGGCCTGATGAGATCTGTCTCTGAATACTGAGGGAGGTGATTGCTGGAATCTTTGCAGAGATCCTTGTATTCTCTTTCGTCACAGGTGAGGTGCCTGTAAACTGGAGAATAGTCAATGTTATTCCTTTGTTTAAGGAGGGAAACAGGAATAATCCAGGAAATTATAGGCCAGTGAACTTCAGTGGTAGAGAAATTATTGGAATAGATTCTTGGGGACAGGATTTACTAATATTTGAAAAAGAATGAACTTATTAGGAACAGTCAACATGGCTATGAGCAGGGATGGTCCAGTCTTTCAAATTTGATTGAGTTTTTTAAGGAAGTAACATGGATGTTACTAAAGCATTTGACATAATCCCAATGGTAGGTTGGTCCAGAAAATTACTTCAAATGGAATTCACAGTGAGTTGGTAACCATAGCACTTGGAACAGTACAGCGAAGGAAAAATGTGCTGACCATGACACCAAATTAAACTAATCATTTCTGCCTGCCCTTGGTCCATGTCCCTCCATTCCTTTCATATTCATGTGCTTGTTTAAAAGTCGCTTTAAATATCCCTATCGTGCCTGCCTCCACCACCACCCCAGCACTGCGTTCCCGACTCCTATCACTCTGTATGTAAAAACAAAACCTTGCCCCTCATCTCTCCTTTGAACTTTCCCCCACTCACCTTAAATGTGTGCCTTCTAGTATTAGACATTTCAACTCATGAATAAAGACTCTGATTGTCAACCCTATCTATGCACCTCATAATTATATAGACTTCTGTCAAGTGTTCTGAGTTTTTCTAGCCTCTCCTTATAGCTCATGCCCTCTAATAAGATCATAAGACATTGGAGCAGAAATTAGGCTATTCAGGCCATTGAGCCTGCTCCATTATTCAATCATGGCTAATAAGTTTCTTAACTCCATTCTCCCACTTTCTCTCCATAACCCTTGATCCCCTTGATACCCAAGAACCTGTCTATCTCGGTCTTAAATGTACTCAATGACCTGACCTCCATAGCCTGCTCTGGCAATGAATTCAGCGTATGTCAGGAAGAGAATCCTTAGAAGAGTAGAAAGGCAGTAGGAGTATAATTAATAGGGAAATCAGGAGGGCAAAAAGGGGACATGAGATAGCTTTGGCAAATAGAATTAAGGAGAATCCAGAGGGATTTTACAAGTATATTAAGGACAAAAAGGTAACTAGGGAGAGAATAGGGCCCCTCAAAAGATCAGCAAGGCGGCCTTTGTGTGGAGCTGCAGAAAATGGGGAGATATTAAATGAGTATTTTGCATCGGTATTTACTGTGGAAAAGGAAATGGAAGATATAGACTGTAGGGAAACAGATGGTAACATCTTGAAACATGTCCATATTACAGAGGAAGTGCTGGATGTCTTGAAACGCATAAAGGTGGATAAATCCCCAAGACCTGATCAGGTGTACCATAGAACTCTGTAGGAAGCTAGAGAAGTGATTGCTGGGCCTCTTGCTGAGATATTTGTGTCATTGGTAGTCACAGGAGAGGTACCAGAAGACTGGAGGTTGGCTAACATGGTGCCACTGTTTAAGAAAGGTGATCAGGACAAGCCAGGGAACTATAGACCAGTGAGCCTGATGTCGGTAGTGGGCAAGTTGGAGGGAATCCTGAGGGACATGTATTTGGAAAGGCAAGGACTGATTAGGGATAGTCAACATGGCTTTGTGCGTGGGAAATCATGTCTCTCAAATTTGATTGAGTTTTTTTGAAGAAGTAACAAAGAGGATTGATGAGGGCAGAGTGGTAGATGTGATCTATATGGACTTCAGTAAGGCGTTCGACAAGGTTCCCCATGGGAGACTGGTTAGCAAGGTTAGATCTCTCAGATTACAGGGTGAACTAGCCATTTGGATACAGAACTGGCTCAAAGGTAGAAGACAGAGGGTGGTGGTTGAGGGTTGTTTTTCAGACTGGAGGCCTGTGACCACTGCAGTGCCACAAGGATCGGTGCTGGGTCCTGTACTTTTCGTCATTTATATAATTTGATGTGAGCATAAGAGGTATAGTTAGTAAGTTTGCAGATGACACCAAAATTGGAGGAGTAGTGGACAGTGAAGAAGGTTACCTCCGATTACAACAGGATCTTGATCGGATGGGCCAATGGGCTGAGAAGTGGCAGATGAAGTTTAATTCCGATAAATGTGAGTGCTGCATTTTGGGTGAGCAAATCTTAGCAGAATGTTTGCACTTAATGGAACGTCATAGGGAGTGTTGCCGAACAAAGACACCTTGGAGTGCAGGTTCATAGCTCCTTGAAAGTGGAGTTGCAGTTAGATAGGATAGTGAAGAAGGCGTTTGGTATGCTTTCCTTTATTGGTCAGAGTATTGAGTACAGGAGTTGGGAGGTCATGTTGCAGCTGTACAGGACATTGGTTAGGCCACTGTTGGAATATTATGTGCAATTCTGGTCTCCTTCCTATTTGAAACCTGAAAGGTTTCAGGAAAGATTTACAAGGATGTTGCCAGTGTTGGAGGAGTTGAGCTATAGGGAGAGGCTAGTAGATGGGACTAGATTGGGTTGGGATATCTGGTTGGCAAGGACAGGTTGGACCAAAGAGTCTGTTTCCATACTGTACATCTCTGACTCTATGACTCACCCCTCTCTGGCTGAAGAAGTTTTTCCTTATCTCTGTCTAAAAGGTCTTCCCTTTATTCTAAGGTTATGCCCTCATGCCCTAGTCTGTCTTGTAAATGGAAACATCTTCCCAACATCTACTTTGTCCAGGCCATTTTGTATTCTGTATGTTTCAATTTGACCCCACCCCCACCCCCCGCTCCCATTCCTCCTAAACTTCATCCAGTATAAACCCAAAGTCCTCAATGTTAAGATTTTCATTTCTGGGACCATTCTTGGGAACTTCCTTTGAACACAATCCGGAACCGGTACATTCTTTCTGAGATATGGGGCCCAAAACTGTGCACAATACTTCAAATGTGGTCTGATGAGAGCCTTATACAGCCTCAGAAGTACATCCTTGCTTTTGTATTCAAGTTCTTTCAAAATAAGTACTATCATTGCATTTGCCTTCCTAACTGCTGACTCAACCTGCAAATTTACCTTGAGAGAATCCTGGACTCGAACTCTCAAGTCTCTTTGCACTTCAAATGCAAGTCTCTATACAGACAACAAGCAAAACTAATGCCATTTACAAAATACCATGCAAGAACTGTAATGAACACTACACTGGACAAACAGGCAGAAAACCAGCCACCACGATATATGAACGTCAACTAGCCACAATACGACATGACCCTCTCTCATTAGTATCCTTACATACAGATGAGGAAAGACGTCACTTCGACTGGGACAACACATCCATCCTAGGACAAGCCAAACAGAGACACACGAGAATTCCTGGAAGCTTGGCATTCCAACCGAACTCTATCAACAAACACATCGAGTTAGACCCCATCTACCATCTCCTAAGAAGAACAGGAAATGACATCACCATAGAAAATGACATCACCAACCCAAAGAAACCTGAACATAGAAAGCAGGAATTATCAGCAGTGCTTTGCTCAGAGGTCCACTGAAGATGTTACCTAGTATAGTGACAAAGCGTCTGAAAATGAACCTTTCAGCTCTGAGCAAACCTACATCCAGAACCTCAACTTGAGCTACAAATCTTCTCAAAACTTGATAAATTATTTCATTATCCACCACCATTTATGATTACTTGTGGCAGGATTGCAGAGCTCAGACAAATTTTATTTGTGTTCAGTAGAGTGTCGGAAGCTGAGGGGCGACCTGATAAAAGTATATAAAATTAAGAGTGATTAGATTTAGATTAGATAAGATTACTTCCAGTGCGAAAACAGGCCCTTCGGCCCAACAAGTCCACACCGACCCGTCCAAGCGCAACCCACCCAGACCCATTCCCCTACATTTTCCCCTTCACCTAACACGATGGACAATTTAGCATGGCCAATACACCTAACCTGCACATTTTTGGATTGTGGGAGGAAACCGGAGCACCCGGAGGAAACCCACACAGTCACGGGAAAATGTGCAAACTCCACACCTGAGGCGGAAATTGAACCCAGATCTCTGGCGCTGTGAGGCAGCAGTGCTAGCCACTGTGCCACCGTGCTGCCCACGGTGGCATAGACTTGGTTATGGTGGATAGTCGGAGTCTTTTTCCTAGGGCAGAAATGTCAAATGCTAGGGGCACAGGTTTAAAATGAGGGGGGCAAAGTTTTTAAGAGAGGCATGCGAGGCAGGTTTTTGTTTACAGTGAAGGCAGTGTGTGCCTGGAACATTCTGCCAAGGGGAGGTGGATGAAAGAGATACAAAATCCAAAGTTAAAGAGGCATTGAGGCAGATACATGAAAAAGCAGGGAATAGAGGGATATAACCCATGTGCAGGCAGACTGGATTAATAAAGAAAGATCAATGAACAAAGAACCTTACAGCACAAGGAACGTGCCCTTCGGCCTGCGCTGATCCAGATCTTCCTCCTAAACCTGCCGCCTATTTTCTAAGGATCTGTATCCCTTTGCTCCCTGCCCATTCATGTATCTGTCCAGATACACCTTAAATATCGCTAATGTTCCCATTCTTACCACCTCCACTGGCAATGCATTCCAGGCATCCACCACCCTCTGCATGAAGAACTTTCCATGTATACCTCTCCTAAACTTTTCCCATCTCACTTTGAACTCGTGACCCCTAGTAATTGAATCCTCCACTCTGGGGGCAAAAGTTTCTTGCTATCCCCACTGTCTACACCTCCCGTGATTTTGTAGGCCTCAATCAGGTCCCCTCACCCTCCTTCTTTCCGATGAAAGTAATCCTAATCTACTCAACCTCTGTTCAAAGCTAACACCCTTCATACCAGGCAACATCCTGATGAACCTCCTCTGCGCCCTCTCCAAAGCATCCACATCCTTTTAGTAATGTGGCAAACAGAACTGTACGCAGTATTCCAAATGTAGTCGAACTAAAGTTACACAACTCTATCATGCCCTGCCAACTCTTGTACTCACTACCCTGTCCAATGAAGGGAAACATGCTGTATGTTGTCTTGACCACTCTACTGACCTGCATTGCCACTGCCAGGGAAAAATGGACCCGAACACCCAGATCTCTCTGTACATCAATTTTACCCAGAACCTTTCCATTTACAGTATAGTTTGCTCTTGAATTGCATCTTCCAAAATGCATCACCTCGCGTTTGTCCGGATTGAACTCCATCTGCCATTTCTCTGTCCAACTCTCCAATCTATCTACATTCTGCTGTATTCTCTGACAGTCCCCTTCACTATCTGCTACTCCACCAATGTTGGTGTCATCTGCAAACTTGCTATTGAAGCAACCTATGCCTTCTTCCAAATCACTTATGTATATCATAAACAACAGTGGTCTCAGCACAGATCTCTAAGGGACAACACTGGTCATAGGTCTCCATTTTGAGAAGCTCCCTTCCACTACCACTCAGAGAACTGGTTGGGCAACAGGACACAATCTATCTAGCTAGAACACCCTGGACCCTATGTGACTTCACCTTCTCTATCAGTCTACCAATGGGAACCTTATCAAGCGCCTTACTAAAGTCCATGTCTATCATATCTACATCCCTTCCTTCATCAATCAACTTTGTCACCTCGTCAAAGAATTCTATTAGGTTTGTAAGACATGACCTTCCCTGCACAAAACCATGCTGCCTATCACTGATAAGCCCATTTTTTTCCAAATGGGTATATATCCTATTTCTAAGTATCATCTCCAGTAGCTTCCCTACCACTGACATCAGGCTCACCAATGTAATTTTCTGGATTATCCCTACTAACCTCCTTAAACAATGGGACAACATTAGCAATTCCCCGGTCCTCTGGGACATTTCCAGTGTTCAAGGATGCTGCAAAGATATCTATTAAAGCCCCAGCTATTTCCTCTCTTGCTTCCCTCAGTAACCTGGGATAGATTCCACCTGGACCTGAGGACTTGTCCACCTTAATGCCTTTTAGAATGGACAACTCTTTCTCCATCCTTATGCTGACTTGAACTAGAGTAATTAAAGATCTATCCCTAATCTCAGCATCCGCCATGTCCCTCTCCTTGGTGAATACCGATGCAAAGTACTCATTAACAGTCTCACCCATTTTTCTCTGACTCCACACACATCTTTCCTCCTCTGTCTTTGAATGGGCCAACCCTTTCTTTAGCTACCCTCTTGCTCCTTATATATGAATAAAAGGCTTTGGGGTTTCCTTAACCCTGTTTGCTAAGGATATCTCATGACCCCCTTTAGCTCTCTTAATTCTTGGTTCTACATTCCCGATATTCTTCCAAAACTTCGTCTGTCTTTAGTCACCTCGACCTTATGTACACATCCTTAATTCCTCTTCACTCATCTCACAATTTCACCTGTCATCCATGGTTCTCTAATCTTGCCATTTCTATCTCTCATTTTCACAAGAATGTATCCCTCCTAAACTCTGATCAACCTTTCTTTAAAAGCCTCCCACATATCGAATGTGGATTTCCCTTCAAACAACTGCCCTTAATCTACATTCCCCAGTTCCTACTGAATTTTGGTATAGTTGGTCTCTCTCTCTCCGGTTGCTCGCGCGCTATTCGCTCGCTCACTCTCTCTCTCTCTTGCTATTCGCTCGCTCTCTCTCTCTCTCTTGCTATTCGCTCGCTCGCGCGCTCTCTCTCTCTCTCTCTCTCTTGCTATTCGCTCGCGCTCTCTCTCTATTCGCTCTCTCTTCCCCCCCCCCCCCCCCCCAAATTTAGCACTCTTCCTTGGGGGCTATCACAAACAACAGTGGTCCCAGCACAGACCCTGTTGGACACCACTGGTCATAGGTCTTCATTTTGAGAAGCTCCCTTCCACCACTACTCTGTCTCCTGTTGCCCAACCAGTTCTCTGTCCATCTAGCTAGAACACCCTGGACCCGATGTGACAAATGTGAGGTGATGCCTTTTGAAAGATGCGATTCAATAGCGAACTAAACAGTAAATGTAAAGGTCCTGGGGAACATTGATGTACAGAGCGATCTGCCTGTTCAGGTCCATTGTTTCCTGAAGGTGGTAACGCAGGCCAGTAGAGTGGTTAAGAAGGCATAAGGCACTCTCGTCTTTGTCCATGAGTATTCAATGGAATTGTGATCACTATTCCCAAAATAATCCCCTACTGAAACTCCAACCACTTGGCTGGGCTCAATTCCCAACACCAGGTCCAGTATGGCCCCTTCCTGAGTTGTACTATATATTGCTGCTCTATAAAACCTTCCTGGATGCTCCTTACAAATTCTGCTCCATCCATTCCTCTAACACTACATGAATTCCAGTCAATATTGGGGAAATTAAAATCTCCTATCACCACCTCCCTTTTGCTCTTACATCTTTCTATGATCTTTCTGCATATTCTCCTTACAGATGCTGCCAGACTTGAGATTTTCTAGCATTTTCTCTTTTGGGAATATAAATGATGGTTGCTCTAACACTTAAAGCTCTATGAAAAAGCCTATCAAATCAAAACGTCAAAATTTTCCGCAGCTAGAAAAATGGCCAAAATATGCAAAAAGTCTTAGATTAACAAGCTGGAAAGAAGTCTTCAATTATCCATGAAATTGCAGCTGGAATTTGCCATCTTCCTTTTCAGTGAGTTGTGATAATTTGACTCCTGAAGAGTTGCCTCTTCACTCAGTTCTTTCCCTGGTTGGTTTTTGCTGCTGTACATCTCTGGAACTAGCTTGTTAATATACACTCACCTAAGTGTAACTGCGCACTTCACATGGAAAATCAGCGACAGCAATCAATATAGAGCCCTGAAGAAGGGTCACTAGAGTCAGTGTTAACTGTGCTCCTCTCTCCACAGATGCTGCCAGACCTGTTAAGTGTCTCCAGCAATTTGTTTTTTTTCTTCCACATGCTGAACTCCAAACTAAAGACCACCATGGGTCCCCAGTGTGTATTAATTCTGTGATGGCTTAGTTTTGTATTGCTTTGCACACAATTTCAGTGTTTTTGACTTTTCAGGCATGGCAAAGTCCAACCAGATCTGACTGAAGATGAGCTTTGGAAAGCGAAGTACATCTATGATTCAGCTTTTCATCCAGATACAGGCGAAAAAATGATTCTGATTGGACGGATGTCTGCACAGGTTCCAATGAATATGACCATCACTGGTTGCATGCTGACATTTTATAGGCAAGCTGATATTTGATAAATTCTAAGTATAAAATAAAAATTAGTTGGTTTTTAAAATAAATTTAAAAACTGGATGCCAGTGTCTTTTCATAAGCAGTTTATAATTCACTGATTATGTACATATATTAGCAACAAAAGAGCCCAGTATTTAGTCAGGAATAATGGTCATGGAGTGAGCAGTTAGTCTGTAGTTTATTAACTATATGGCCCAATGACATCATCAAAAATTAACTACCTGATGAAGGAGCAGGGCTCTGAAAGCCAGTGCTTCCAAATAAACCTGTTGGACTATAACCTGTTGTTGTGTGATTTTCAACTTTGTCCATCTCAGTCCAACACCGGCTCCTCCGCATCACGTTCTATTGGCAGTTACAATGAAGTCGATGTAAGTGGATCTAAAAGTTCTTGCATTTTTGATAGTGTTTCAAAGGGCACCTCATGATACCCCAAAGTGGCTTACACCCGTACTATATGTAAACTGGGCCACCAATTTGAATGGAACGAATGCCACTAACAGTAGGAAGACAACCAACTTGTTAATAATTTTTGTAGTTTTGGATATTGGGTTCTGAGAGAATACTCCCATTTTTCTTCAATTAATACCATGAAATCTGTTACATCCAAGTCGTAATAAGTTGGCTTCTTAAACATAATATCTGATCCTGAAGATATCGCCTCTAATAACGCTGAATACCTTCAGTATTTCAGTGCAGTGTCAGTCTAGATGGTGCTTCAGCCTCTCAGCACAGTTTTTATATATTTAAAAAATTATGCTTAATTACCTCAGAGAAGGAGTGAATATTGTCTTGGCTGTGCTTATTTCTTTGAGCAGAAATTTAATTCTAAAAGTGCTTTGAATTCATTTCATTCATTCTTTGAGTTTAATTTTGTTGAATAACCAAAACCCAGAGCATTTTTAATGTGCTGCTCCTTCATCAGGTGGTTGATTTTTGATGATGTCACTGGGCATTATAGTTCGTAGACTACAGACTAAGTGCTCACTCCATGAAATGTTATTCCTGACTAAATATTGGGCTGTTTTGTTGCTAATGTATGTTCAATCAGTGAATTATAAATTGCTTATGTAACTTATGTATTGTTCACTATGATTCACTTTTTGCTTGAGCTATAACAGTGTTGTAGAAAGAATTACACATGAATCATGACGTAATGGCCGATCATCCTGGCCTGTATTCCTGATGAAGGGCTTTTGCCCGAAACATCGATTTTACTGCTCCTTGGATACTGCCTGAACTGCTGTGCTTTTCCAGCATCACTAATCCAGAACCTGGTTTCCAGCATCTGCAGTCATTGTTTTTACCTATCCTTTCATATGTGTCTGTATATTTAAACCTACTCCTCTCAACATGGGATATTGCTTGTGTTTTCACTTTGTTCTTTATTTGACAGGACCACTCCAGCTGTAGTCTTTTGGCAGTGGGCCAATCAGTCTTTCAATGCAATTGTTAACTATACCAACAGAAGTGGGGATGCACCGTTGACAGTGGGGTAGGTAACTCTGGATCATTTCCATGGGCAGTCGTGATTCTTCATAACTATCTCCTGGGATACTGATTATCAATTCTTATTAACCACTGTAATGAAATATTTAGCTATTTATCTTTATGCAAACCTTGAATTATTTATGCGTTTGAAATAAATGGCTAAACAAAAGTGTACAAGTAAAGGAAATTAAATTTTATTTGCTAATGGATGTGCTTCTGATGTTTTTGAAAGTAAAATGCTCTAGTTCATGTCAGCAATTTTACACACTGCATTCTTTCTATTTTCAGCCTTAATTATTTTCACTAATCTGAACAATTTCAGCCATGTCTAATTGTTACAGTCCTGTCAATATTTCGGAATTGTTTGTGAGAAAAGCCATATATTAGTTCTATCGCATGAAATAGCAGTGTCACTGCCTCTGATCCAAAGGCTCTGTGTTTGAGTCCCAGTCCGAGACTTTGTGGTTAAGGAAGGTGCATTCATAACACAACTATATAGTTTTAGTGTCAACCCCAAAGCCTTCCAATACATACCAATGGCAGGTGGCAGAATGGGAAGGACTACTGGTCAACCATGTGATCGAAAGAACACTAGAGCCTCTACCATTAAACACAACACCATCAAGAATTTTACCATAGCAACTTGGACCCTGAGTAAACTGTAATATGCGCTGTTGCATGAAAAAATTGGAATGCATAGTAGTGTGATTCTAAAGGTCTCTAATTTAACTCACTTTTTTTTCTGCCTGAATTGTAAGATATGGCAGAACAGGTGCAATTTGGAGAAAATAACTTGTAGAAAATCATCAGTTTACTTTTTCAAAAAATGATTGAGCAGGAGACTAAATCCATAAAGGCTTGTGCACTGCCAAATTGAAGTGAGCAGATTACATGAGGAGTTAAACCCATCTATACTAATACTACACTTTACTACAAATCTTCAAAAGGACACAGACTCAGAGCATAGCACAGTGGCTCAGTGGTTAGCACTGCTGTCTCACAGTGCCAGGGACCAGGGTTTGATTCCAGCCTAGGGCGGTTATCTATGTGGAGTTTGCAAGTTCTCTCCATGACTCTGTGGGTTTCCTGTAGGTTCTTCAGTTTCCGACCACAGTCCAAATATTAGGTGGATTAGTCATGCTAAATTGCCCATAGTGTCTAGGGATGTGCAGGCTAGTTGGATTATCCATGGGAATGCAGGGTTACAGGGATAGGGTAGGGGGTGGGTCTAGGTGGGGTGCCATTTGGAGGGTTGGCATGGACTCAATGGACTGAACAGCCTGCTTCCATGCTGCAGGGATTCTATGATTATGTGTAAGTGTCTACTTCATGCATATCATGCTAAAATTGTTCGTTAGTACTGAGCGTGGATTTTGAGCTGTGGCTGCACTGTTTACTCAACTGAAAGGGAATCTACTCTGTATTCTGGGAACTGAATTAAAGTTCAAGTTTGACACTGTGGTATATTGGTCAAATGTACCTCTTGATTCCAAACACTAAAACCAACTTTTAAAAAAAACTTGATCTGATATTATCTAACTCTGAAAAGTTAAGATTGTTCTATTTTCATTCTTAATGTTTACATTTCTGTGGACTTTTGCAGCCAACTGGGTACTGCATATGTCAGTGCAACAACAGGTGCTGTTATCACAGCCCTTGGGCTAAAGTTACTCACTAAGGTAATATCGTTAATATATTGATTTAAAACTGCTAATTTTGCAAATAACATTAAAATTATGGTTTTATTTTAATAATTATTTTGTTCTATGTCATTTTTTCATGCATCACTTAACAATTTACATAACTTACCGACTCTGTTCCTTCACAATCACTGAGTCAGAAGTGCAGAACTTGCAACTTAGCACAACCATGGAACAATATATCACAAAGGCTGCTGCAATTCATGGTGAATGCAGAACATGCAGTAATTACCAGCATTACCCTCCATTTGAAAAGAAATGCTATTATGATTAACAGTGATATAGCAATGATTGTTAAAATAGCACAAATAGTAATTTGTGTGACCCTGTGAGATTAGATTAGATTTAGACTTTATTGTCACGTGAATTCAAGTAAAAAAGATCAGTGAATAGTCTTCAATTTTGCTAGACACTATGCCATCTTAGATATCAATATTTAAATACAAAAACTTAAGAGCATGTAGAAAGAAATAAGGAGCAAAGTTAAACATTTCAGTCCTTCTGAGTATTAAGTTTAAAAAAAAGAAATAAAGCTAAAAGTTTAAGCATTGCAGTTACCTAATCTCTTAGACTAATTATTGGTTGGTTTGTTTAGTGCAGGTAAGCAGACTTGCGCTTTGTAAAGACTTGCTGATAGATTCAGTAGTGCTAATGGTGATTTATTTCAAACTTGTGTGTATATTGATAGTTTAAAAAAGTTATTGCAATTATTCCATGTATCCAATTGAGTAACAAACCTCAAAAAGGAGGCAGATCCAGTGTTAGTACAGTCTTGTACACATCGGCAAATAGGTCAGAAACATTAATGGCTGGTTAAGAGAAGAATCGGTGACATTATTTCATCTTTAAGTTTAATTGCTCTAAGGTCAGTATAGCGTCAATATTTTGAAAGATCTACTTGGTATCAATTCCTGTACAAGTCTGATATTTACTGTTTCCTTGTATCAAACTAAAATTAATCCTTAAGGTGAAAACAGAGAGAGAGAGATCCCTTTTCTCTATAATTAACCAACAAAATCCTAGGAGTGTGAATATTTACATTTGATTTCTGGAGGGATGTGATTTTATTAGAAATTAATTGGAAAAATTCATTACTCCAATTTTTGGAACTACTAAGGAAGTTTAATTACTTTTATATGATGATGTGACTAGTTGAACTTTATGTACAGCATGTGTCATCGTAGAACATGGAATTATAACAGAGTTCCTGTTGTCAGTTATGTCTTGGAATATTTTGCATTGAGATTAAATATTTGCAAAGAGGTTAGGAAATAGGAGGCAGTCAGACTGAAGCATAGAGAAAGCATTTATGCAGAACAATCAATGCAGTAATTTGGGAGCAGCTTACTAACAGTCTGCATTTGCCAAACAAAATGACAGGGTACAGACAGAGAAGCAAAAGCTGTAAATAAAAATACCAGAAAATGACAAAGCACATGACTGAGGTAATTCATTTGGAATCCATTCAGTAGCACCACAGTAATGCACATGACTGAGGTAATTCATTTGGAATCCATTCAGTAGCACCACAGTAATGCACAAAGACTAGTCATTACATCAGACCATTAGTTATTATTCCTAAAATTCCTATTTGATCTGTGATCCTGAAGGCTATTGTACTTGAGGTATATATACATCAACCATTTAAATGAGTTGAGGGTTTCTACCTCTACTGCGTTTTCTCTGGAAGTGAGTTCCAGACCGTTACCACACTCTGGGTGAAAATCTGTGATCCCTCTGCAATGGTAAAGAAGCCCTATCCATCTACTCTGTCTAGACTCTTTACAATTTTGTACATCTCAATCAAATCTCTCTTCAGCTTCCTCTTGATCGCATTTCCCAAGCTCTCATAAATCTTCTCTGCACTCGTTTTTTTATTTTTCTCTAGTGCAGTTCCACCCTTTATGTATTGAGGTGACCAATACTCAAGATTAGATTAGATTAGATTACTTAGTGTGGAAACAGGCCCTTCGGCCCAACAAGTCCACACCGACCTGCTGAAGCGCAACCCACCCATACCCCTACATTTACCCCTTACCTAACACTGCGGGCAATTTAGCATGGCCAATTCACCTGACCTGCACATCTTTGGACTGTGGGAGGAAACCGGAGCACCCGGAGGAAACCCACGCAGACATGGGGAGAAC
This sequence comes from Hemiscyllium ocellatum, assembly GCF_020745735.1. Taxonomy (NCBI): domain Eukaryota; kingdom Metazoa; phylum Chordata; class Chondrichthyes; order Orectolobiformes; family Hemiscylliidae; genus Hemiscyllium; species Hemiscyllium ocellatum. The sequence goes on from NC_083422.1 coordinate 57,818,316, forward strand.
GTGCAAACTCCACACAGTCAGTCGCCTGAGGCGGGAATTGAACCTGGTCTCTGGCGTTGAGAGGCAGCAGTGCTAACCACTGTGCAACCTTGCCGCCTGCAATCTAAAATCGAGTTGTGGCCTAACTAATGACTTGGATTGTTCTGGTGTAAACTCCCTGCTCTTGTACCTCACCAAATAAAGGAAAGTATTCTGTGTGCTGCCTTAAACAACTTGTCAACTTGATCTGCTACCTTCAGGGATCTGTGGATCTTTAATCCAATGCTTCTCACTTCCTTAATTGTGTATTCTCTACCCTATTTGACCTCCCTAAATATATCATCACATACTTCTCTGGGTTGATTGCTGTTTTACAACTTGTCCCACTTGACCAGTCCATTGATGAATTACAGTTTTGATCCTCATTCTCAACCATTTGGCCATTATTGAGGTTTTATAACATTGGTAGTTACGTTTTCAAGACCTTTGTGAGGTTTTGAAAAAGACCTCTTGCTCGAATGGTGTGAAGATTGCAAAGTCTTCTTTCAGTTGCTTTGACTGCAAACACCAGTGATGGGCATAAGCATTTCATGCTCTTCAATTGCTGATTTAAATTCTTCACCTATAAATTATAATTTTAGAACTGTCAAGGCTCTGGAGAAAGTGGAAAGGAATTTACTAGAGTAGTCCGAGGGATAAGGAGGTTCAGGCTTTAGAGTCTGGATTTTTATTTTAAGAGCAGGGGGTATTTAAGGGTATATTTAATGGAGATATTCAACATTTATGGAGAATATAAGTTATTTCTACTAGCATTGGAGACACTACTCGGACAAAATAAAGATAATTGAAGTCAACGCTGGGGGGTGATGAGTGTTTTGTGCAGCAGGTTTTGATGATCAGGAATATATCCTGCCTGTTGGAAGTTCAGTGCCAACTGCGAAAGTGAATTGGATATAGAAATGAAAGGAAAAGATGTGGAATGCAATGGGAAAAGAGCAGACAAGTGGGAATAATTGGGTAAGAGTGAGCAGAGGCACGATGTGCCAAACTCCCTCCTTATCTACTGTATGACTCTATGATTCTGACTTGGTTGGTGGAGCAGAGTGAGGAGAAGGACAGTACTGAATGATCATAAATTTCTTGTAATTGAAATTTCCAGAATTGATTTACTATGGATTGTGATCCATTAAAGATTAATAATGTTCCTTTCTTCCTTCTTTCCTGAAGCATTTGCCCTCACTGATTGCACGTTTTGTGCCCTTTGCCGCTGTAGCTGCTGCCAACTGTATCAATATCCCTCTCATGCGGCAGAGGTAAGATCATAACAAAATGCAGGTTGCACTAAAGTGCTAGTGGGAGGGCTGGTGGGGAAGACATTGAAAATGCTGGAAATCTGATGCAAAATCAGAATACATCGGAAATATGTGGAAGTTGTCTAAATTAAGAAGCGGCTGTACTCTGACTCTGTTAGAGCTGTAGGTTAGAGCAAGAGACAGCTCTTTGCTGTTCAAGCACTGAGGAAAGACCAGAGCACACAGGTAAAGAATAGCAACTATCACCACTTCGATATAGTTTAATACTTGGTCAACTTCTTAATTGAAAGCATGAAAATGATGAAGGTCACTTGATGATATGGAAATAGACCTCTGTTTGTACTCAAATTTGCAATATAAAATTACCACAATTCAGAATATCTTGAGATAAAAATTATTTCTTAGAATCTAATATTGTTATCAAGATGTCTTGTAGCTCAAGAAAAAGTAACATCTTATTACTATTTAGCTCAGTAACTTAAATTACTTTCAATTACAATGAACAACATTCCCACAGATCACAAAATTATTCAACACAAGGAGGCCATTCAACCCATTGTGTTTGTGCTGGCTCTTTGATGGATTTACTGAATGCCATTCCTCCATCTTTTTGTGACCCTGCCTACCTACCTACTTTTTCAGATAATGCACTAATTCTCTTTCGAATGCCTTGTTTGAACCTTTTCTGTACCACAATTACAAGCAGTTCTTTTGAGAACTTAAATACATATTGTGTGACTGTATTTTCCTTCACGTAGTCTTTGCTTTTTTTTTTGACAGATTACAATAAATCTGCACCCTCTTGTTCTTGTCTATGAGTGGCAGAAGATTCTCCCCAATCTCCCCTGTCTAGACTCCTCATGATTTTGAATACCTTAAGAAAATTTCCTCTCGGCTTTCTTTTCACCAAGAGAAACAGTCATTTTTCCAATCTATCTTAGATTAGAGTCCTCATTTCTGGAACGATCCTTGTAAATCATTTCTGTAAACTTTCCAATACCTTCACATTTTTTCTAAATTGCAGTGCCCAGAACTAAATGGAATGCTCATCTGAGGCTAAATGAATATGTTATACAAGTTCACCATCACATCTTGTTTTTGACTCTGTACCCCTGTTAATGAAGCTTAGGATTTGGTGTAAAATGTTGGTTTGGCCACAGCTAGAGTATTGTGTCTGGTTCTGGAATCTACTTACTAGGATGGGTGTGTTAGCACTCGAAGGATTGCAGAGGAGATTTACCAGGATGTTGCCTGGGCTGGAGAGTCTGTTATGAAGAGAAGTTGGACAGACAGGTGTTGTTTTCCTAAGAGCACAGGAAATTGAAAGAGGTCATGATTCAGTGTGCAAAATTGAGGGACACATATATTAGACAGGAAGAGACTTTTCCCCTTGATGCAGGGATCAGTGATAGCGACATTAATTTAAGGCAAGGGATAGAAGGTTTAGAGGAGATGTATAGTAGTTTCATCCAGAGGATGGTGGGAATCTAGAACTTACTGCCTATAAGGGTGGTAAAAATCAGAACTCACACGACAACGAGTTATAGTCCAACAGGTTTATTTGAAATTTCAAAGCTTTTGGAGTGCTGCCCCTTTGTAAGGTACAGTTTATAAAGGTGGCAGAGGCACAAACTCTCAATGTTTAAGAATTATTTAGATGCGCACTTATGATGCCACGGTATACAAGGCCATGAGCCAAGTGCTGGAAAATGAGATTAAAATGGTTAGGGGGTTGTTTTTGACTGAAATCGTCATGATGAGCCAAAGTGCTTTTTTTGTGCTGTATATCTCTGGTCTTTGTTGTAGTTCTCATCTTGTCTGCATATTGGAGAGAGTGCAGAGAAGAGGAATGGCAGATGGAGTTTAATTTAGAGAAATGCGAGGTGTTGTATTTTGGTAAGATGAATAAGGGCATGACTTAAACAAGTTATGGTAAGGTCCTGGGCAGTGTTATAGAACAGAGAGATCTAAGGGTTCAGGTACTTGGTTAGTTGAAAGTTGCATCACATAGAATAGTAAACAAGGTGTTTGGTACACATGCCTTCATTGCTCAGACCATTAAGTATAGGAATTGGAATGTCATGTTACAGTTGTACAGGGTGTAGGTGAGGCCACCTTTGGAGGGATATGGGCCAAAGGTAAGCAAATAGGGCCAATTTAGTTTGGGAAAATTAGTTAGCATGGATGAGTTGGGCAGAAGAGTCTGTGTCCAATCTGTATGACTCTTTAATATGGTATGTTTTATTAACTGCCTTCTCACTATGTCCTGGCACTTTGAATAGCTTATGCACCCAACCCCCTCTACTCCTTTTAGAGTTGCACTTTTTTGTTTTCAATCGTCCTTCCATGTTCTTCAAAGAAATTTGCAGTTCTCTGCATTGACTTTTTGCCTGAAAAATATTCCACAAACTTGCCTATGTCCTTTTGAAATTCCATACTATCTTCTGTGTAGTTCACAATACTTCCAAGTTTTGTATGTTCCACACGTTTTTAAGTTGTGCTTTGGATACCATGGCATAGGCCAATAATGTATAGAAGGAAGAGCAAGGGTCCCAACAGCAGTCTCTAGGTAACTCCACTATGAAACTTTCTCCAGTATGAAAAATGCCCAAGATGGAGGACGGGAGAAAATTGTAGCTGTAAGAGCTGCTGCTTTTTTTTTAGGTATTTTAGGTGTTAGAGGTGATTTCCTCAAATTCCAGGAGCAACAATTATTGTTTTATATACTGTTGCATTGTTTTGGAACTTTGGAGAAAAAAAGTCAAAACAACGGCACTTTTGAAAGGGAGAAGGACAGACAAAAGGCAGCATATGGTCAGTGAAGGAGAGACAGAAAGAAACATACACTGCTAACTGACATAGCAGTGAATCTGCGCAGTTACTGCCTTTACTGTTTGTATTCATGTATCGCTGGACATCGGGGTGTATTTTAAGAAAACTTAACAAACAGTGAAATTCACAGCTGATCTTGGAGGAACCTATGTAGGAGAGCACACAGCACAGGAACAAATAAGTGCATAGTTTTTAATGTGTAATCTTGTTGTAAGTTTACAGTAGTGAGTAGAGTGGGATTGTTTTTGATTATACGTTTATTAAAATCTGTTTCTTGATTAAATTTTAAAAATATAAACCATAAGTACTAAGTTAGCCAGGAGCAGTTTTTTAAGAGCAAAAAGACAGTGCTATTTTCTGGGTCTGTAGATTGTGAAGGAGCACAGATGACCATTAGTCGAGTGATATGCTCTTCATGTCAGATGTGGGAGTTTAGGGAGACTTTACATGTTACTGATTGCGAATCCTATCAGATTGAATGGATGGATTGAAGTGACGATTAGAGACAATGAGGACTTTACAAGAGCTAAGAGGTGTGATGCATGGCAGTTATAGGAAACGGGAAAAGCTGCAGATACAGTCAGATAGATGGGTTAATTCCAGGAAAGGTAAGAGAGATAGGCAGGTAGTGGAGGAGTCTACTGTGGCTATTCCCATTTCAGACAGGTATGCTGTTTTGGAAAATGTAGTCTCTCGGGGGAATGTAGCACAAACAGCTAAGTTTCTAGGATTGAGACAGGCTGTAATATAATGAGAAGTATATCACATTTCAAGTGATCAATTGTGATAGGGGACTGTTTAGTCAAAGGCACAGATAGACGTTTTTGCAGCCAGCAGTGAAAAATCCGAATGGGGTGTTCCCTAACTGGTGCCAGGATGTCTCAGAGGGTGCTGAATGTTCTCAAAGGGGAGAGGGACCAACAGGAGGTTGTTGTACACATTGAAACCAAAGACTAAGGAAGGAAAAAGGATGAGATTCTGAAGGGAGAATATAAAAAGGCAGAAATTTTTAAAGAGGTTCTCGAGGGTAGTAATATCTGGGTTACTCTTGGTGCCACGAGCTAGAGAGGGTAGGAATAGAAGGATAGAGTAGATGAACGAGTGGCCAAGGAGCTGGTGTATGGGAGAAGGATCCCCTTTTTCGGATCATTGGAATCTCCTCTGATGTAGAAATGACCTGTACAAGAGGGATGAATTGCACCTGAATTGGAAGGGGATAAATATACTGACACAGCTTTGCTAGAGCTGCTTGGGAGGATTTAAACTAGTAAGGTGGAGGTGGGAGGGTGCGGTGGGACCCAAGGAAATGCAGTGAAAACTCGATTATCCGAACCAGGTGGACAGGCACTATTTTGTTCGGATAACTGATTATTCGGAAAATTGATTAAATGCCTTTCCTCAGTGGCTTGGAGTTTTAACGTCTGCTGCCCATTCAGGAGACCAGCAGCAGCGCACAGTGCGCGAGTGCGACATGCCAACCCCCTCTATATATGTATATAATATATAAATGTGCGCATGTGCGCGCGCACACACACACCCGGGTGCGAGCCCCTGCCTGCCCCAACCCAGTTCAAACCCACCCCGCCCTCCAACCCAGTCCACCACCGCCACCATTCCCCAGCGCAAAGCACGTGTGTGCCCTCCCTCACCCCATCCAACCCGGCCCGTCTCCGGGGCATCTGGACTGGATACCAGTGACAAGACTGCTGCTGCTGCTGCAGTGCCTTTCTGGGTGAGTTTCCAACTAGCGTGCGCGTACACACACACAGCCCCATACACATCATTTTACTGCAGATTTCTCACAGGTACCACGTTTGCCCTGTACAGGACAGTGTTGGAGATTTTATTCCTGGGGGGGGGGGGGGGTGGAGGTTAGGGTACACCCCTGTGTAGAGCTCCAGGGAAAGTGTGGGGAGAGAGAGGGCGGGAGGTCAGTCATTTGGAGACTGTGTCTGTTTAATCACTGTAAACCAAAAACAAGATCACTGTTGGAAACATGTCTTTGATGTAATGTTTCTGTCAGGATCTCGAGCTCTCCTTTGGATAATCCGATTTTTGGGTAATTGGTATTGGTTCCCCTGTCGTGAGGAAAGAGATCAATCTGAGACTGGTACAGCTGGGAAAAGGATCAAGTCAAACACACGGGCAGGCAGGCATAAAGCAGAGAACAAGGTAGGACTGATGAATTAAACTAGATTTATTTCAATGCAAGACACCTAACAGGGAAGGCAGATGAATTCAGGGCATGGTTAGGAACATGAGACTAGGATATCATAGCAGTTACAGAAACGAGGCTGAGGGATAGGCAAAAAGGGCAGCTTAATGTTCCAAGGTACAAATGTTATAGAAAGGGAGCGGGGGGGGGGGCATTTTTGATAAAGGATAGCATTATAGCTGTGCTGAGGGAGGATATTCCTGGAAATACATCCAGAGACGTTATTTGGGTGGAACTGAGAAATAAGAAAGAGATGATCACCTTATTGGGATTGTATTATAGACCCCCTAATAATCAGCAGGAAATGGAGAAACAAATTTGTAAGAAAATTTCAGTTATCTGTAAGAATAATAGGGTGGTTATGGTGGGGATTTTGACTTTCCAAACATAGACATGGTGTTAAGGGTTTAGATGGAGAGAAATTTGTTAACTGAGTACAAGAAAATTTTCTCATTTCAATATGTGGATGTACCTACTAGAGAAGATGCAAAACCTGACCTACTCTTGGAAAGAAGGCAGGGTAGGTGAATGAGGTGTCAGTGGGCGAGCACTTTGGGGCCAGCGACATAATTCTATTAGATTTAAAATAGTGATGGAAAAGGATAGACCAGATCTAAAAGTTGAAGTTCTAAATTGGAGAAAGGCCAATTTTGACAGTATTAGGCAAGAACTTTCAAAAGTTGATTGAGGGCAGATGTTCGTAGATGAAGGGATGGCTGGAAAATGAAACACCTTCAGAAATGAGATAACGAGAGTCCAGAGACAGTATGTTCCTGTTAGGGTGAAAGAAAAGACTGGTAGGTGTAGGGAATGCTGGATGACTAAAGAAATTGTGGGTTTGGTTAAGAAAAAGAAGGAAGCATAATGTCAGGTATAGACAGGAAAGATCGAGTGAATCCTCAGAAGAGTATAAAGGCAGTAGGAGTATACTTAAGAGGGAAATCAGGAGGCAAAAAGGGGACATGAGGTAGTTTTGGGAAACAGGCTAAGGAGGATCCAAAGGGTTTTTAAAAATATATTAAGGACAAAGTGGTAACTAGAGAGACAATAGGGCCCCTTAAAGATCAGCAAGGCGGCCTTTGTGTGGAGCTGCAGGAGATGGTGGAGATACTAAACTGATATTTTGCATCAGTGTTAACTATAGAGAAAGACATGGAAGATATAGATTGTGGGGAAATAGATCTTGAAAAATGTACATATTGCAGAGGAGAAGTGCTGGATGTCTTGATATGCATAAAGGTGGATAAATCCCCAGGACCTGATCAGGTGTACCCATAAACTCTGTAGGAAGCCAGAGAAGTGATTGCTGGGCCTCTTGCTGAAATGTTTGCATCATCAATAGTCACAGGTGAGGTGCTGGGAGACTGGAGGTTGGCAAACGTGGTACCAGTATTTAAGAAAGGTGGTAAGGACAAACCAGGGAACTATAGACCAGTGAGCCTGACAATGAGTCGGTGGTGGGCAAGTAGTTGGAGGGAATCTTGAGGGACAGGATGTACATATATTTGGAAAGGCAAGGACTGATTAGGGATAGTCAACATGGCTTTGTGCAAGGGAAATCATGTCTCACAAACTTAATTGAGTTTTTTGAAGAAGTAACAAAGAGGATTGATGAGGGTAAAGCAGTGCTTGTGATCTATATGGACTTCAGTAAGGCATTAAACAATGTTCCCCATGGGTGACTGGTTAGCAAGGTTAGAACTCGTGGAACGCAAAGAGAACTAGCCATTTGGATACAGAACTGGCTCAAAGGTAGAAGACAGGATGATGGTAGAGGGTCTCTTTTCAGACTGGAGGCCTGTGACCAGTGGAGTGCCTCAAGGATCGATGTGGGTCCACTACTTTTCATCATTTATATTAACGATTTGGATGTGGACATAGGTATGATTAGTAAGTTTGCAAATGACACCAAAATTGGAGGTGTAGTGGATAGCGAAGAAGGTGACCTCAGATTACAATAGGATCTTGATCCAATGGGCCAATGGGCTGAGGAGTGGTAGATGGTGTTCAATTTAGATAAATGCAAGGAGCTGCATTTTGGAAAAGCAGATCTTAGCAGCACTTATACACTTAATGATAAGGTGCAACGCAGCATTGCTGAACCAAGAGACCTTAGAGTGCATGTTCATAGTTCCTTGAAAGTGGAGTCACAGCTACATAGGATAGTGAAGAAGGTGTTTGGTATGCTTTCCTTTGTTGGTCAGAGCATTGAGTATAAGATGTTGTGAAACGTGGAAGGGTTCAGAAAAGATTTACAAGGATGTTGCCAGGGTTGGAGGATCTGAGGTATAGGGAGACACTGAATAGGCTGGGGATGTTTTCCCGGAGTGTCGGAGGCTGAGGGGTGATCTGATAGAGGTTTATAAAATCATGAGGGGCATGGATAGGATAAATAGACAAGTCTTTTCCCTGGGGTTGGGGAGTCCAGAACTAGAGGCCATAGGTTTAGGGTGAGAGGGGAAAGATATGAGACCTAAGGGACAACTTTTTCAAGCAGAGGGTGGTATGTGTATGGAATGAGCTGCCAGAGGAAGTATAGGAGGCTGGTACAAATTCAGCATTTAGAGCACATCTGATGGGTATATGAATAGGAAGGGTTTGTAGGGATTTGGGCCAAGTACTGTCAAATGGGACTCGATTAGGTTAGGATATCTGTTCGGCATGGAAAAGTGTAGGTTCTGTTTCCTGTTATTCAGCCAATTTCATATCCATGTTGTTCCTGTTCCTTTTATTCCCCAAGCTGTTTCCAGTCTGTTATGTAGTACAATGTCAAGTGTGTTTGGGCATTCATGCATACCGTATCAACATTTGTCTTCATCAACCCTCACTGCTGCTTCTCCAAAAACTCCAGCAAGTTGCTTAATCATGGGTTTCCCTCAACAGATCCAAGCTGGTTTTTTAAATTAGACTGCATTGGTTCATGTAACAACTAATTTTGTTCCTAGAAGTTAACTTAGAGAAAAGAGTAGGCTATCCAGCCTATTAAGCCTGCAGTGCCTTTCAGTTAGATTATGGTTGATCATCAACCTTAATGCTACCTTCCTGTGCTATCTCCAAATCCCTTAATGTCCTTTTTCTGTGGAAATGTTTTCTGTCTTAAAGATACTGAACGATTGAACTTGTACAGCCCTCTGGGTAGAGAATGCCAAAATGTCACCAACCTCTGAATGAAGAAATTCCTCCATCTCAGTCTTAAATAGCTAATGTTTATTCTGAGATTATGTCCCCTGCTTCTTGACTCACCAACCAGGGGACACAACCTATTGACACCCACCCTGTCATGCCGCAAATAAATGTTGCAAGTTGCGATGAGATTACTATATATTGTCAAAAAAAAAGCTAGAGATTACAGGCTCAGTCTCTTTAATTCCTGGGATTGTTCTATTGAAGAGATTAATCTATTGAACTTCTATTATACTCTCATGGCTGATTTATCCCCTATTAGATAAAGAAACCAAAACGATACACAATACACCAGTTGTAATCTCACCAAGAGTCTATACATTGCAGCAAGACATTGTTACGCCTATACTCAAATCCCCTTGAAATGAAGACCAACATCGGTTTGCCTTCTTTACTGATTGTTGCATCTACATGTCAGCTTTAAGACACTCATGAACAAGGACATCCGGTTCCCTTTTGACGTCAATACTTCTCAACCTGTCACCATTTAAGAAATATTCTGTTTTGTCTACCAAGGTTGTAAACTTCACATTTAATCACATCATATTCTAGTGTTCATGTTTATTCACTTAGACTGGCTAAGTCTTTTGAAGTTGCCTTGCAACTTCCTCACAACTTACATTCCCAACCAGCTTTGTGTTATCAGCAAATATTATAATTGGTTCGCACATCTAACTATTCATATAGATTACTAATATCTGTGCTCAGCACTGATCTTTATACAATCTTGACAGTAACTGTCTGTCATCCTGAGAATGACCCATTTAGTCCTACGATCTGCTTCCTGTTTTTAATGAATTCTCGATCCACATTTATATTTTATCCCTGAACCCATAGCCACTTCCATCCAGAAGGACAAGGGAAGTAGATACATGGGAACACCACCCCCTGCAGTTTCCTCTCCAAGCTGCTCACCATCCTGACTTGGAAATATGTCACTATTCCTTCACTATTGCTGGGTCCAAATCCCACAACTCCTTTGCTAAGGACATTATGGGTCAATCTAATAAAGGTGGACTGCAGCGGTTCAAGAAGACAGCTTACCCCTACCTTCTCAAGGGGCAACTAGAGATGGGCAATAAATGCTGGGCCCCAGAGATGCCCACAAATGATTTTTTTAAAGCCCACATGTTCTAATTTTACTTACTAACCCACATGGAACCTTTTTAAAAAGCCACTTTAAAATTCAAATATATTGCATCCACTGGTTCTCCTATATCTATATTATAAGAAACACGCAGGGTTGTTTCAACCTTTCCCATTGGGTGTTTATACATTAGAGGAATGTATATCTATCGGAGACCATTTAGATTTGAGACCTTAACTTCAGAATGAACCATCTCACATGGGAACTTAAAGTACAATTCTGAAGCCATTGCTAATTGTCAGAAAAGCCCAAGTGGTTTCCTGTCTTCTGTGGTAGAGGTAATTACTGCACTTTTGCTAGTGTTAATTCAGTTCTGTAACTAGCTTAATTCTATACTTTAACTCCCAAGTTATATATTTTTAATCGGCAAAATGTTTGTAGAAACTTGATTTTTTTTTATATATGGAGAGTGTTTCTGATAGCTCTGGTGATTTGGATTTATAATTCTTCTTAAGTTATCAATTCTGCCTTAGCAGTAGTACCTGAGTCAGAAGGTAATTGTGTAAGCCTTGCTCCAGAGACTTGTGTTTGTGATCTGAGTTGACAGCTTATTAGAGTAGTAAGGTAATGGGGTATCATAGAAGATGCTGTCCTTGATGTGAGACCTTAACCCGATGTCCAGGCTATTTACACTGGTGGAGGTAAAGATTCAGCAACATTATTTGAAGAAGCGCTGGGGAAATCAGCTGGCAAACATTTGTCTTTCTACCAACTTCATAAGCTGATTATCTGATCATATTGTTGGCGGCCATGTTTTCTACAGTGCACCGTGACAACACTTCCAGGTGCTTCCTTGGCTGCCAAATACTTTAGCATGTTCTGAGGCGGTGGAAGGTGCTATAAATTGCAAGTTTTTTTTCATTTGAGGTCAGGTCTTGAGATGAATTAGCCAGTATCAACTTTTGATGTGTAAAATTGCCATTATTTGAATACAAATTTGCCTTCAGTAAATGATTTCTGACATCCTTTTGGCTGGTATGTTTATGTAACATAATGCTTTGCTGTTGCTTAAACATGGTAAATATAGACTTGTGTGACCACAGAATCATGCCCCTTATTATTTTATCATTTCTTTTGTTTGCAGAGAACTTAAGTTTGGGATTCCAGTTGCAGATATCAATGGGAATCGTCTCGGGGAATCGCAAAAAGCAGCACAGCAGGCCATTGCCCAGGTGGTGGTCTCTCGGGTTGGTATGGCATTACCTGCCATGGGTAAGTTGGGACTGATTAATAAAGTAAATTTTTCTTCCCTTCTTTTATATTGATGCTTACCTTGTAGGATTTATTTCTGAGTGGGTGTAACGGTTAGGGAGGAGTACTTTCTGCCTGGTGGCTACATTGCCCTGAATTGAGTTAAATCATACATTCTTATTCGTTTTTTTTGATACACTCTCCCTCTTTGAGTAACACTGTTATTGGCTCTGGCAAACTGACTGCAGCAGGCAAATCACTATCCGTGTACAAATACAGGAAAAGAGCCCGACACTGACATGATGCTCAGAGCTTGCATTGGAAATGGGCTACACTCTGGTCTTTTTTTTTAAATTTAATGCATTTTTCTAACCAACTTGTTCAGAGATGTTATTACACACCTCTGGAGCAGGTGGGACTTGAGCCCACGTCTGTCAGTCCAGGGATAGAGACTGTACCACAAGAGGGCTCCATCTGGTAGAATCATAGAATTCCCTACAGTTCAAGGTTTGTGTAAGGAGACAATTTGCAATACGCATCCACGGACACCAGCTTGCAACTAAATGCCTTGACAGCTGTCCCTTGTAGCCATACACACAGATGACAAGGACCACAAATTTGACTGGAGCAACACAACAATCATAGGACAAGCGAAACAGAGGACAGCCATAGAATTCCTAGAAGTATGGCATCATCCATGGACACTATCAACAAGTACATTGACCTCAACCCAATATACTGACCACTACAATGAACAATGGGAACCAGCAACTGGAAGCAGCAGGAGGGACCAAATAAATTCGAGAAGAGACAGTACAGCAACGCTTAAGAGAAGGCTCCAAAGCACTTAAGATGTCACCTAGACAGGGAACAAGGTGTCTGCAAATCAATGTCCAAGCTTGGCGAACATACCAACAACTATGGCAATCCCTTTAAGCGTGGAAGCAGGTCATTCGGCCCACTGAGTCCACATCAACCTCCTGAAGAGCAATCCACCCAGACCCATTGCCCTACTCTGCAATTTCCATGGCTAACCCACCATAACTGCACATTTCTGAACACTATGGGCAATGTAGCATGGCCAGTCCACCTAACCAGCATATCTTTGGAGTCAGGGAAGAAACCGGAGCACCCGGAGGAAACCCGTGCAGACACAGAATGTGCACACTTCATGAGAGACAGTCACCCGAGGCAGGAATTGAAACCAGGTCCCTGATGCTGTGAGGTAGCTATGCTGATCACTGAACCACTGTGCTACTCTAAATGGATCTCTGGTCTTCGTGCTTTTTTAACTGGACCTATTTTTCTAATCAGTGCTGTTGAGAGGTGATTACACACCTTTGGAGCAGGTAGGACTTGAACCTGGGTCTCTTGGATGGAACCAACTACACCATATGAGGGCTGCCAGACCTCTTCTTTTTTCCACTGTTGATGATTGCTTCCATCAAACTGCTTGTTGCTGATTTTTACAAAAAAAATTAACCTATTTGCCTAATCAGCCCATTCAAAGGTGTTATTACATACCTCTGCAGCAGGTGGGACTTCAATCTGGGTCTCAGTCCATGGGCAGGTAATCTACCACTGCACCACGAAATGTGCCCTTTGATTTTTGTTTTGCACCTTGGCAGATTCAGGGCCCCTGAACCAACTTGACCTGCAGCACTGTCATGGCATGGAGCCAGCAAAAGGACATTGTATACCTCGTTAGACATGTATTACACTGTCAAGTGGAGATCTACGTCCATTGGCTAAATACTTTGTAGAGCATGTTGCTATGAGAAGGATATCAACTGTTTTTGTTTGAATGAACGACTGACAGTATAAATCACTTCCTTTATGGATCGAATGGCTAAAATCAAAATAAATCTGTCTTCATTCTCCCCCACCAATGCACTTGTAGTCTCCTGAGTTTTCTGCTATACTTGTGATTTTCTTTTTCCACTTCCTGTGACTGCAATCCTGACAGCAGTGAGTTTAGTTCTGTTTGTGAATGTCACTGTGTAGGCACACTGAAATGCCTGCTGTCGATCAACCCATATTACCGTTGTTAAAATTCAACCGTGGCCCCTCCAAAATGCCTAATCTCAACTGAGGAGATAGAAAGGGATTTGGCCAAACAATATTTTTTACTTTTAAATATTTAAGTTTCTACTTAACTTGGATAGGTTATCTACTAAGAACTTCCTGTAGCATGAAAGGTATTTTTAAAAAAAATCTCCATTTACTATTCAAAAACATTTCAGTTGAACTTATGGGTTTGATATCACAATCATCAAACAAAAATCTTTGTAATGTATGCAACTAAATCTGGTCCAACATGCAGCAGTGTTTGTGGTACTTGTGAGTAATCCGACCTTAATATAGCCCAGTGACATACTCTAATATCTTTTCATCACTGCATGCCGACTTGGAAATATTGGAAATAAAGGCATCTCCATCATCTTGCTATTGCATCATCTGGCTGATCTGACAAGGATAATGTAATCAAGATCGAACTAATGGCAAAACCTGGTCCATTCGTTATCTCTTTTATGCATCATTTTTATAAGAGCAGAGAAACTAGAGTGACTCAGCTGTTTTGCAAGTCCATTTTTTTTCATGTGAAGATAAAGAGCCTGTAGGCTTCCTTGTAAGTGTCATGAGGTTTTATTTACTCTGTATCTGAATGCTAACTGCATTTACACTCAGTGAGCCCTTAAATATTTTGTAAAGGCCACCAATTTGTTCAAATTGAACCTAGAGGTTCTTTGCAGCTTTCCCAAAATTAACATCTATGTTATACTATATTCTATCATTTCAAGGAGGAGTTGATATAGCAATTCATAGAACCTCTACAATGTGGAAGCAGGCCATTCGGCCCTTTGAAGAACATCCCATCCAGATCCACACTGCCATTCTGTCCCTTTAACCTGGCATTTCCCATGCCTAATTAACCTAACCTGCACATCTTTGGACTGTGGGAAGAAACTGGAGCACCCAGAGGAAACTCACGCAAACATGGGGTGAATGTGCAAATTCCACACAGTTGCCTGATGGTGAAATTGAACCCTGACCTCTGGTGCTGTCAGGGAGCAGTGCTAACCGCTGTGTCACCCAACCACGTCTAAAAGGATCATAAGCTATGGTTAAAAAATGGGAACATACCAATGAGATAAATGATCAGCTTTGATTGTAATGAATGGCGGAGAAGGTTAAAAGGGCTGAATGACCTACTTTCTCTCTGACTTTCTATGATAGGGTCACATGTGAAGACAGTGTATCATTTGTTAATCCTTTGCAAAGTCAAATACTGCCTCCAGAGGACTGTCTGAAGTTCAAACTTTACTAATTCACAATTATTTATGAAAACCAGCCCTCCTATTGATGAAAGATGTTAAATTTGTTTTAGAACACTTCTATAGCATTGATGTCATTGACTAAATTACGTAACAAATTTCTGATTTGAGGATCTGTGACCTGCCTTCCACTAAAATCAATGGTTAGAAACTCACTGCTGCCGTCTTGCAAATTACTGACCTGTGCACATTACTAGTGATGTTCCTTGTTAGGAACACTAAGTCAGAGTCAGCCCTGCTTAACAAAAGTCAACACCATCAGAATTTCCATTGGTTACTTTTACAAGTTGCACAGTGACAGGAGGTTCCATAGAATTGAGAGACCTAGAAAATGTGGTTGTTACCTTCCAAAGCAATTGAGATTGAGCTCCAAGAGAGAGATTTCAACTTGTACTAACCTTATTGCTTTGTAGCAATAATCATATCCGTACATGTGTCTCAAAATATGGAAGTTTAGTATCTTCAGTCTTTCTCTCTTACAAGCAGAATATATTTCATATGGATATAAATACACCCATAAAATTCTTGGGCACCCCTTATTATATACTGAACTTTATTCTAATTGGAAAAGTCATCCCAAAAAAGAAGAACAATATCGTTGGCTACAATTGTAGTTGGACTATCACCAGCTGCCTCTTAAACAGGCCCATTTAATACTGTCATCAGGATTATAGAAAGGAAGATTTGAGAATAAGCGGATTGAAAATCTGTCCAAAAGGTATTTCAAAATAAAAGGCAGAATGAATGCATCAGCTGCAGCCTTTGATCTTCTGAACTGTTACTGGAAGGACCTGGTTGGTTTTGTTTCAAATGTAAGTTTGCACTTTGATTAAAAAAAAATTATGTTTTGTTCCATACCAGTGTCAAATTTTATGTTATAATTTGCTTTACAGTTAATCAAAACATTTTGCTTATTTGCTCTGATTTTTCTATACCTCTGTTTTTCTATACAAATTCCTCTCCGATCTTCTGAGTTTCTCCAGCATTCTGTTTGTTTTGGATTTCCAGCATCTGCAGGACTGGCAGCATCTCTGGAAAGAAATCAGTTAACATTTGAGATCTCTGAGGAAGAGGCACCAGACCCCAAATGTTGACTCTGATTTCTCTCCACAGATGCTGCCAGATTTGCTGAGTTCTTCCAACAATTTTTATTGTTTTTTATTCTAATCTTGTCATTGAGTGACTCTTTGGTTCCGTAAATACAATGTATTAGACAAATGGTCACAGAAGGATCACGAGATTGGAGGGTTTCTTCAGTTAGTGAGAAACTGGGTGTTTGCATGAATTAGAAATGAATTTATAAGAATGCATGTAGGCGGTGCCATGAGTTGGAATAGATAGGAGAATAGAAAAGGCATGAGGGAGATGGGTAAGGTTTTTGTAGCAGACCGTGATTCATGACTCTTTCATGGGAAACTGTGAGCCACAAATCCTAGTAGAAGTTACCCTCCAATTGGAAGCAGGGGCACAGGCTGGCCTGCAAAACTGGCAGCATCCTAGAATGAAGGTGACCATCCTGGAATTGGGCCACATGGCCATTTTTGAAATACACTAGAGTCATCACAACAACACAGAATTATATTTATAATCCTAGATCTGGTTACAACTCAGGCAAATTAAAAGGAGACTTCATTGCCACTCCTTATAGGAACAAAGGTTGGCTGTTCACCCTCGAGCCTGTTCCGTCATTCAGTGAGATCATGGGTGACTAGTGGCTTAAGTCCATATACCCGTCTTCAGCCCATTTCCCTTAATACCTTTGCTTAATAAAAATTAATTGTCTTAAATTTGAAATTTAACAACTGATCTGGCATCCACTGCTTTGTGTGTCATGGAGTCACAAGTCGTAAAACATGGAAACAGACCCTTTGGTCCAACTTGTCCATGCTGACCAAGTTTCCCAAACTAAACGAGTCCCACGTAGCTGCATTTGACCCGTATCCCTGTAAAGCTTTCCAATTCATGTATGTATCCAAATATCTTTTAAACGTTGTAACTCTATTTGCATCTACTGCCTCCACTAGTAAAGCACAGCAGGTTAGGCAGCATCCGAGGAGCAGGATAATCGACGTTTTGGGCAAAAACCCTGCCTCATTCCTGATGAAGGGCTTTTGCCAGAAATGTTGATTTTTCTTGCTCCTCTGATGCTGCCTGACCTGCTATGCTTTTCCAGCACTACTCTAATCTAGACTCTGGTTTCCAGCATCTGCAGTCCTCACTTTTGTCTACTTCCACTAGTAGTTTAAAGCACATATGAACCATCCCCTGTGTGAAAATGTTGTCCCCATGTCACTTTTAAATCTATCTTATCTCTGTATAGAATGATGCCCCTTAGTTTTGAACTCCCCTACCTTAGGGAGAAGTTCGTTGCTATTCACCTTATCAATGCTCTCATCATATTATAAACTTCCAAAAGGTTACCCCTCAACTCCTACACTCCACTGAAAAAAGTCCCAGCCTGTCCTTATAACTGAAACCCTCCAGTCCTGGCACCATCTTGGTAAATCTCTTCTGAACCCTCTCCAGTTTAGTAATATTCTTATTATAACAGGGTGACAGAAACTACACAGCACTCCAAAAGTGGCCTCACCAATATCCTATACAACCTTAACGTGACGTCCCAACGCCTAATGGTCTGAACAATGAAGGCAAGTGTGCTAAACACCATCCTGACCATCCTGCCTACCTGTGACACAATGTTCAAACAACTATGTACCTGAACTCCTAGGTCTCTCTGTTTGACAACACAACGCAGGGCCCCTACCATTAACTGTATAAATCCTGCCCTTGTTTGCTTTACCAAAATTGCAAAACCTTTGCATTTATTCAAAATAAATTCCACCTGCCACTCCTCAGTCCATTGGCCCAATTGATTAGGACCTCTTTGTAATCTTAAATAACCTCCTTCACTGTAAACTATATCACCAATTTTGATGTCACCTGCAAACTTGCTAATCATGTCTGCTAAATTTGCATCCAAATCGTTTATATAAATGACAAACAAAAATGGAATCAGCATCCATCCCTGTGGAGCGCCACTGTCACAACCCTCCAAAACACAGCCCTCCACCATCACCCTCTCTTCTATTATCAAGCCAATTTTGTATCCAATTGGCAAGCTGGCAATGAATCCCGTGATTTAACTTTACTAATTAGGCGACCATGTGGATGAAAGTTCCAAACAGCTCCGTGTGTGTGTGTGTGTGTGTGTGTGTGTGTGTGTGCGCGCGCTTCCTAATATCTTTGCTGAGTGGCCTGGCCCTAATTCTCAGACTCTGTACCCTAGCTCTAGAATTCCCAACCAGTTGAAATAGTTTATTTTTTATCTACCCTGTCTTTTCCTGTTAATATCTTGGAAACCTTGAACACATCACCCCTTGACCATCATCAGTGGGTGTCCTGCCATCAGATGCCATGTCCAGGGTTGATCTTATGCTTCAAGAGCATTACTAATCCAATAGTTACCACTACAATGCCATTTTACTCCACTTTACACCTGCAAGGTTTCTAACTGTCTCTTAGATTAGTACAAAGGTAAAGCAATGCCTAAATGAATAATTTTGAGATTACATGATCCCAGTGTTTTAATTGAAACATTTTCTCTTGAAGCATTTATCCTAATAAGTAGCAAGTGAACAATCTGGAGGGCCCTTCAGATATCCTAATATATGGTTTCAGTAACTGAATAAATGTTAATTTAAATATACACTGGTTTCATTTCCATGCATTGTCTGTAAATAATCCTGTGTTCTAACCCGCAGCAATACCTCCAATTATCATGAATGCTTTGGAAAAGCGAACGTTTTTAAAGGTAAGGTTTTTAAGTACATGTAAATTGCAAGTGAAACTTTTTGTATATAGGATTGAAGTTATTGAATGTATTATGGGAGTAAAAAGGCAAAAGCACAAATCCATGAGCTGTCAAATTCGTCAGTTGTGTTCCTGCAGGCTTTAAAACTGTTCGACACTGCAGTTTCTAATTTTTCTTTTTGGTTAAAATCCAGCTCTAAATACATGGTTGAATCTCCAGCAGTTCAAGAATTCGTATTTGCTATAAAATATTGCTGAACTTCACTTGACTGTGGTACATTTAATCCTTTTAATGATCGTATTAGCTAAGCGTTTCCTAGTGGATCCACCATCTATCTTTACTCGTGTTTTCACCAAACTCAAGTTATTTTTTTCACCCCCCACACATCTTCAATAAGGCATTTGATAACATTCCTCATGGTAGGCTATTGCACAGAATATGGAGTTTTGGGATTGAAAGTGACTTGGCAGTTTAGATCAGAAATTGGCTAGTTGAAAGAAGACAGTGTGGTGATTGATGGGGAATGTTCTTCCTGGAGCTCAGTTACCAGTGGTGTGCCGCAAGGATCTGTTTTGGGGCCACTGGTATTTGTCATTTTTATAAATGACCTGGATGTGGGTGTAGAAGGATGGGTTAGTACATTTGTGGGTGACACTAAGATAGGCAGAGTTGTGGATAGTACCAGAGGATGTTGTGGGTTACAGAGGGACATAGATAAGATGCAGAGCTGGGCTGAGAAGTGGCAAATGGAGTTTAATGCGGAAAAATGTGAGGTAGTTCACTTTGAAAGAAGTAACAGGAATACAGAGTACTGGGCTAATGGTAAAATTCTTGGCAGTGTAGATGAACAGAGATCTCGGTGTCCAGGTGCATAAATCCCTGCAAGTTGCCACCCAGGTTGATAGGGTTGTTAAGAAGGCATATGGTGTGTTGACGTTTATTGGTAGGGGGATTGGGTTTCGGATCCACGAGGTCATGCTTCAGCTGTACAAAACACTGGTAAGGTCGCACCTGAAGTATTGCGTGCAGTTCTGGTCACCGCATTGTAGGAAGGATGTGGAAGCTTTGGAAAGGGTTCAGAGGAGATTTACTAGGATGTTGCCCATTATGGAGGGAAGGTCTTACGAGGAAGGTTGAGGGAACGAAGGCTGTTTTAGTTGAGAGAAGAAGGTTGAGAAATGACTTTATAGAGATGTATACGGTGATCGGAGGGTTAGATAGGGTGGACAGTGAGACCCTTTTTCCTTGGGTGTTGAAGACTAATACGAGAGGAAATAGCTTTAAATTGAGGGTTGATAGATTTAGGACAGATATCAGGGGTAGTCTCTTCACTGAGTAGTAGGGTCGTGGAATGGCCTGCCTGCAACAGGAGTAGACTCGCCAACGTTAAGGGCATTTAAAGAACATTGGACATAAATAAGGATAATAATGGAATGGTGCAGGTTAGATGGGTATCAAATTATTTTCACAGGTTGGTGCAACATCGAGGGCCGAAGGGTCTGTACTGTGCTGTAACGTTCTATGTTCTATCTGTTACATCCCTCTCCCTGATGGTACTTTTGCTACTGGTATTGAATAATAATAAATTTTCAGTTTGTTTTCAGTTTTATCTGAAATGGAAAAGACAGAATTTAATTCGAGTGCCACATGTGATATATTCTTTTTATTTTTCCCCCAGCGTTTCCCAGTTTTCAACGCTCCTATTCAAGTTGGCCTTGTAGGCCTCAGGTGAGCTGAATTCCTGAATGAATCATTTTAAATTTAGAAATGATTGTTTGGTAATGTGAATTGTTCACATGTACATTGTTTTTTATAAGCAATAAAGGGTATGTTAGAAGAGGATGAAGTAATGAGATTAACTTTGGCTGGCTGTATCAGAAACCCAGCAAAGACAAAAAGGCCCAGTTGGACTTTTTCTGTAGATAAATGAACTGATAAGTATTTGTTAGACAAACATTGAAACAAAGAAAATAGGAGCAATATTAGGCCAGTCAGCCCTTCGTAGAGTCGTAGATATATACATAGATACACACTCCTCTCACTTATCTCTCCACCCTTCAGGCTCTCTGCCTGTATTCCTGATGAAGGGCTTTTGCCCAGAACATCAATTTTACTGATCCTTGGATGCTGCCTGAACTGCTGTGCTTTTCCAGCACCTCTCTAATCTAGACTCTGATTTCCAGCATCTGCAGTCATTGTTTTTGCCATAGACATATACAGCATGGAAACCAACCTTTTGATCCAACTCATCCATGCTAAGCAGATATCCTAAATTAATCTAGTTCCATTTGCCAGAACATGGCCTATATCCCTCAAAACACTTCCTATTCATGTACCCATCTGGATGGCTTTTAAATGTTGGAATTGTACCAGCTTTCACTACTTGTTCTGGCAGCTTATTCCATATGAGCATCAACCTCTGCATGAAAATGTTGCACTTGGATCTCCTTTAAATCTTTCCCTCTTGCCTTAAAACTGTCCTCTGATTTTGGATTCCCCTAACTTGGGAAAAAGACCTTGGCTATCACCCTATCCATACCCCTCATGATTTTATAAACCTCTTTAAGGCCCCTCCATAGCTTCCGATGCTCCAGGGAAAATGGCCCCAGCCTCTTCAGCCTCTCCCTTTAGCTCAAACCCTGAACACTATAGCTGAAACCCGTCAGGTCTGCTCCATCATTCAATATGATCATGGTCCATATTCTCTCCCTGCTTTTCCTGCATACTCATTGATCTTTTAGCTCTCAGAAATATATAGAACTCTTCCTTGAAAATATTAGTGCTTTGGCCTTAATGAAGCACAAAAGCAATCTTCAAATTATCTATTTGTACCCCAGAAAAAAGATTCTGTAAGGATTTTTAGTTCCCAGGCTGTAATGCGGATCAGAATTATGAAGTTTGTGCCCTTTATCCAGTTTGAGCTGGTTGTTTTTCTGCTGCAACACCTAATTTACAAATAAATGAAAACATTATAGATAAATATATGACGGTATCAGTTTGAAATAAAAAAAACTGACAACAGAATTTCTCCTGCAAAACATTATCGTTGATATCATAGTGTGATTACTTCCCCATCTGCTGTTTTAATGAATGTAAGATAATATTTGTTGTTAATAGAAAAAACCTTGATTCAGTATTAACAGGTTAACATACTTGTTATCAATATTGCACAGTGCATAGTCTGCTTCACTGTTTGCAATGCACAGCACTCTTGGCTAATGTTCACAGTGCAAGTGAAGCCCTAATAAAATGCCTTTCATTCAGAGTTATCACTGTACTTTCTGAATACTATTCTCTGGTGTATTATCATTTTATTGAATTCATTCCTGATAGTAACTTTACTTTAGTGATTTTCATGCAATTAAGTAACTATGCATATTTGGTAGATAATATCAAATTAAATTTCCAGTGTTGAGCTGGTGAAGTTGTGCCCTCTGATTAGTTGTGGAGGGTGGTAATGCAGAAATGATACCCTCAGGATTACAGGACTGTTGATGTACTGAAAGCCAACTGAATCAACAATTTTCTTTTTGAATTGTTAGTGAATTACTGTCAGTTTTGTTTATATTTATCCAAGCTGTCAACATTAATGCATTAAGCACTCAATAAACTGCATGATTAATACATTAACGCACAAAAATTGATATGGATGCTGCAAGTCACCCTGCAACCTCTTAACATCCTCCTCACAGTGCACACTGACACCCAGCTTAGTGTCGTCTGTAAATTTGGACACACTGCATTCAATTCCTTCATCCAAATTGTTAATGTATGTTGTGAACAACTGAGGTCCCAGCACTGAACTCTGAGCCACTCCACTCGCCACTGCCTGCCACTCTGAAAAGGACTTGTTTATTCCAACTCTCTGCTCCCTGTCTGCCAAACAGTTCTTTATCCATGTCAATACATTACCTCCGATGCCATGAGCTTTAATTTTCCTTACTAATCTCTTGGTGGAACCTTATCAAAAGCCTTTTGAAAGTCCAGATCCACAACAACTACTGATTCACCATTGTCTGCTCTGCAGGTCACATCCTCAAAAAAAAAAAATCCAGATTTGTCGAGCAGTTAGGGCGGCACGGTGGTACAGTGGTTAGCACTGCTGCCTCACAGCGCCAGGGACCTGGGTTCAATTCCCACCTCAGGCGACCGACTGTGTGGAGTTTGCACGTTCTCCCCGTGTCTGCGTGGGTTTCCTCCGGGTGCTCCGGTTTCCTCCCACAGTCACAAAGATGTGCGGGTCAGGTGAATTGGCCATGCTAAATTGCCCGTAGTGTTAGGTAAGGGGTATATGTAGGGGTATGGGTGGTTTGCGCTTCGGCGGGTCGGTGTGGACTTGTTGGGCCGAAGGGCCTGTTTCCACACTGTAAGTAATCTAATCTTGATGATTTCCCCTTAGTGAATCACGTTGACTAGGATCGATTCTGTCACTGCTTTCCAAACTTATTACATCATTAATGATTGACTCCAGCAATTTTTCCTGTGCCACTGATGTCAGACTATCTGGCCTACAACTCTCATTTTCTCTCCCTCCAGTTTTTGAAGACTGGAGTTACATTACCTACCCTCCAGTCCATTAGAACTCTTCCAGAATCTACAGAATACTGGAAAATGATCACCACCAGGGGATCCGCTATTTCTCGGGCCACTTCCTTAAGTACTCTGGGATGCAGAGCATCGTGCCCTGGGGATTTATCAGATTTTAATCCCTTCAGTTTCCCCAATACCATTTCCTGATTAATAACAATTTCCTTTAGTTTCTCCTTAAAATGGACCTTCTGACCCCTAGCATATCCTGAAGATTGTGTTCTCCTTAGTGAAGACTGATCCAAAGTGTTTGTTCAACTGATCTGCCATCTCTTTGTTGTCCATTATGAATTCACCTGATTCTAACTGCAAGGGAGCTACATTTGTCTTCACCGGTCTTTTTCTGTTCACATTTCTATAGAAGCTTTAGCAGTCAGTTTTTGTTTCCTGCAAGCTTATTTTCATATTCTATTTTCCCCTCTGAATTAAGCTGTCTGCCCTCTGCTGAATTTTAAATTTCTCCCTGTGCTCCAATTTTCTGCTTTTTCTGGCCAATTAATATGCCTCCTCTTTGGCTTTAACACTGTTCCGGATTTCCCTTGTTCGCCCTAGGTGAGCCACCTTCCCCGTTTTACTCCGACGCCAGACGGATGTACAATTGTTGGAGTTCATCCATGTGTTCTTTAAATGTCTGCAGTTGCCTATCTATTGTCTTTGAGTATCCTTGGCCAGTTTATCTTCGCCAATCAAAGTTAGCTTTCTTTAAGTTCAGGACACTAGTTTCAGATATAATTGTGTACTCTCATCTTACTGAAGAATTCTACCACATGGTCATTCTTTCCCAAAGGATCTTCCATTGCAGTGTTGCTAAATGCCCAGTCTAGGATGGCTTGCGCTATGTAGTTGATTCCTCACATTTTGGTTAAAGAAATCCTCCTCCTTCACATTACTACCAGTTTAGCTAGTCCAATCAATATGTAGATTGAAGTCATTCATAATAACTGCTGTACCCTTACTGCATCCATCTCTAACTTCCTCTTTGATATAGTGTCCAACATCATAACTACTCTTTGTTTCCTCCTTTGTTTCCTTGCTTTCTCTCCCTCCCCCTCCCCCGCTCTCATCTCTGGCACAACGTCCCAGCAGTCTTGAGCCATTGGCCGATGGCTGAGCAGTCCTGGTAACTCCAGGACACAGTAATGGCTGTCACTGTGATGTGAAGGTGACGGATGAACAAGAAAGATGGATATTGAATTTCAAGATAAGTCCAAAGTATCTAGTCAGGACTGATTTAGGACTTTAGCGAGGTTTGTGGAGAGTGGTAGGTGGAACTACCTCCTTCACCCCATTTTTTCAGTCTTAGAATCTGAACTGTCAAAGTTCCTTCCCTTGCCTGATGTATTAAGTAGGCTTTAATTTGCAATTTACTGACCTCAGAAAGGCTTAGAGTGAATGCACTGCTTGATGCTTTTTCTCATTTAATATAAAGTACACAGCTTAGGGGTGGGCTGACCATCTACTTAACAACAAAATTCCCTCCTTTATGTCACTCGCTATCAATTTTAGTTTGGTGTAAAAGCTATTAAGAAGCACCTTGGAATGTTTTGCTAAGACAAAGCTGCTATATAAATTGTACTTTTTTGTTTGTAGAACTACAATAGAGACCATTTACATCTCTATCTGGAGGAAGCTGGTAGCATTTTGTCATCAAGGCTAAAGTAACCTGGATCTTAATAAAAGTTCTCAAATCCTGTATTAACGGAAGCTTAGGAATAAGTTATATGTCAAACAGTTCACAGCACCTGCAGAATATTGTTGTTCACTAGCATTTATTTCTCTTTTCAGCTTGGTTTTTGCCACTCCACTATGCTGTGCACTTTTTCCACAAAAAAGGTATGTAAATCTTCAGTTGTGGTCTAGTTATTGGAGGATCTGTTTAAACAAGCTGTTATTTTAATGAGACACAGGGTCTAATGACTATACTGTTCCATGACTGGATGTAGGTTTGCCCGCTGAGCTGGAAGGTTTGTTTTTCAGACGTTTCATCATCATACATAAGCCTCCAGATGAAGCACTGGTGGCAAGGCCCGCTTTCTATTTGTGTTTAGGTTTCCTTGGGGTTGGTGACATCATTTCATGTGATGATGTCATTTCCTGTTCTTTTTCTCAGGGGGTGGTAAATGGGATCCAAGTCAATGTGTTTGTTGATTGAGTTCCTGTTGGAATGTCATGCTTCTCGGAATTTTTGTGTCTCTCTCTCTGTCTGGCTTGTCCTAGAACGGATGTGTTGTCCCAGTCGAAATGGTGTCCTTCCTCATCTGTATGTAAGGATACTAGTGAGAGAGGGTCGTGTCTTTTTGTGGCTAGTTGGTGTTCATGTATCCTGGTGTCTAGGTTTCTGCCTGTTTGTCCAATGTAGTGTTTATTACAGTTTTGCAAGATATTTTGTAAATGACATTAGTTTTGCTTGTTGTCTGTATAGGGTGTTTCAGGTTCATTAGTTGTTGTTTTAGCGTGTTAGTGGGTTTGTGGGCTACCATGACGCGAAGGGGTCGGAGTAGTCTGGCAGTCATTTCTGAGCTGTCTTTGATGTAGGGGAGAGTGGCTAGGGTTTCTGGATGTGTTTTGTCTGCCTGTTTGGGCTTGTTGCTGAGTAATCAGCGGACTGTGTTCATTGGGTACCCATTCTTTTTGAATACACTGTGTAGGTGATTTTCCCTCTGCTCTGTGTAGTTCCTCTGTGCTGAAGTGTGATGGCTCGTTGAAATAATGTTCTAATGCAGCTTCGTTTGTGGGTGTTTGGGTGATAGCTTCTTTTTTTTAGATTAGACTTAGTGTGGAAACAGGCCCTTCGGCCCAACAAGTCCACACCGACCCGCCGAAGCGCAACCCACCCATACCCCTACATTTACCCCTTACCTAACACTACGGGCAACTTAGCTTGGCCAATTCACCTGACCCGCACATCTTTGTGACTGTGGGAGGAAACCGGAGCACCCGGAGGAAACCCACGCAGACACGGGGAGAACGTGCAAACTCCACACAGTCAGTCGCCTGAGTCGGGAATTGAACCCGGGTCTACAGGCGCTGTGAGGCAGCAGTGCTAACCACTGTGCCACCGTTCAATATTTGATCCGTATGTGGTGTTTTCCTGTATACGCTGGTTTGAAGCTTCCCATTAGCTGTTCGCTCTATTGCAACATTTAGGAATGGCAGTTTGTTGTTTTCCTCCTCTTTAGTGAATTTTATGCCAGTAAGGGTATTATTGATGGCCTTGAAGGTTTCCTCTAATTTGTTTCGTTTAGTGATGGCAAAGGTGTTATCCATGTAGCGGACCCAAAGTTTCGCTTGGATGGTTGGCAGAGCTGTTTGTTCAAGTCTCTGCGTTACTGTCTCTGCTAAGAACCCTGATATTGGAGATCCCTTGAGTGTTCCTTTGGTTTGTCCATAGGCGTTATTGTTGAAGATTAAGTGGGTGGTAAGGATAGGTCCACTAGCTTGACGACATTGACCTTGCTGATGAAGTTGGTGGTGTTTGGTGTACGTGTCTTTGCTTCTTCTAATAGTGTAGTCAGTGTTTCCTTGGCCAGGTTGATCTTGATGTTGATGAATGTGAACAGGGCTGTTACATCAAAGGAGACCATTATTTCTTCCTGTTCTATCTTGGTGTATTTGGTCTTCAGGAATTCTTGAGTTGAGTGGATGGAGTGGCGTGAGTCTTCTACTAAGTGTTTTATTCTTTGATGTCGCTCCTTGGCCAATCTGTAAGTTGGTGTTCCAGGTAGTGAGACAATGGATCTGAGGGAGGCTCCTGGTTTGTGAATCGTTGGTAACCTGTAGAAGCGTGGTGTGTTGGATCTGTCTGGTTTCATTTTTTGGAAGTCAGTCTTATTTATTTCTCCAGATTTCTGAAGTTTTTTGATAGGGCTATGATTTGGTTCTCTAGTTGTGGGGTCGGGTCTATTGGAACTTGTTGGTAAGTGTTCGTATCTTAAAGTAGTGCATTCATTTTCTCAATGTAATTTCTTTGATTTAAAATGACTGCTAAGCGTCTTTTGTCTGCAGGTAGGATAACGATATTTTAATCTTTTTTTTAGTCTTTTCTCTTGCTTTCCTTTTCTTTTGTATTGAGTGTGTTTCCTTCCTTTTTCCTGCTTAATATCGGTGTGACTGTCTGTCTGATGGTTGTCTGGGTGTCCTCTGAGTTGGTTGTCTTTTAATGTTGTTTGTAATGCTGCTAAGAAACGTTTCTTGTCTGCATCCTGAAAGTTGTAATTTAATCCTTTTTACTCAGACGGCTTTTTCAGTGTCTGTTAAGCGTCAGTCAGATAAATTTTTTTAACCATGTTTGTGTTGTCAATGTTGTTACTTTGTGTAGTTTTTTTCTGCAGGTCAAGGTTTTTTTTATTTTCTGTGTTTGTCATTCTCTAATGTCTATGGCTTGTCTGTCCATTCATGTTGCATTAATAAGTAAAACTTTTTTGGCGTGAAATTTCCTGGTTGTATTTACGAAGTCTGTTGTGGGCATCATTAATCATTCCCCTAAGCATTCTGCGGCCGTTTTGCTCTGCTATTCTTTTGGCAAGTGGGATGTTAAGGGGAGGTTTGTATTTATGACATTTAGGTAGTAACTGCAGGAAATGACATCACCAACCCAAGGAAACCCAAACACAAAGTGGGCCAAGCCACCAGTGCTTCATCCAGAGGCTCATTGATGATGATACCATGTTACGAAATGTCTGAAAACGAACCTTCCAGTTCAGCAAGCAAATCTACATCCAGAACCTCAACCTGCACTACAAATCTTCTCAAAACTCGCTAACTGTTCCATCACTTTAGGATTTTGGAAATAGTTTCTAGGTAGATAGAGAAGAAGAGATCCACCTGCTGAGGGAATTGAAAAGAAGGGGACCTAATCTTAAAAAGATTGAGGATATTCAGGAGCACATATAGGAAACAGGTCTTCACCACCCAAAGGTTGATGGATGTGTGGTAAACTTTATCCCAAAGAATTGTAGATACCAGCTCAAAATCAATTATGTTAAGAGGGCTTAATTCATTTTTTTGCAAGTATAGGGTTGTTAATGTTAGATATGCAGATACCTTTAAGGGTAAACAAGAATAACTCCAAAGGTGCCTGAAGGTAGGTATTTAAGACTTGGTTTCAGCCCCAGTGGAAGGTTGAGTTCTGGACAGGGAAAGCATCCCGAAGGGAAAGGTGGAAACTGATGTGTGCTAAATTGCAAATTTACATAAAGCCCTTGTAAATCTCTGAAAGACATTTGCTGCTCAACAAGTGAATGTTAGGCTGCTAAAAAAGGGTATTGAAGGATATGGAGCCAAGGTGGGTCAATGAAATTGGGATGTAGATCTACCATTGAATGGGAGTCAGTATGAACAACTGGCCTTCCCCTCTTTGTGAAATTTATTTTTGGAAATTGGTCAGTATTGGGCACATTATACCCTTTAGAACTACAGTATGTATACCATGGATTGTGTCTTTCCCCCATGGGTGTTCAGTGTTCCTGGACAGATTTCTGTTGTTCCTCTATTCCTGGATGATCAGCGAATTTTGGTATAAAGTAGTCTCAGTCATGCTCATCCCTGCCTTAGGCAGACAGGCAGGAGGCTGGAAGAACACAGCACGCCAGGCAGCATCAAGAGATGGAGAAGTTGATGTTTCGGGTGTAATCCTTCTTCAGTCAAGTGTAATCCTTCTCCACCCAAAAAGTTGATTTCTCCACCTCCTGATGCTGCCTGGCTTGCTGTGTCCTTCCAGCCTCCTGCCTGCCTTCCTTGGATTCCAGCATCTGCAGGTTTTTTTGTCTCTTCCCCTGTCTTAGCCAAGCTGAGTAGATGGTACAGTATCTTGCAGAAGGCATTGGGTGTGTCGATTCTCCTGCTCCTTTGATGCTGCCTGACCTGCTGCGCTTTTCCAGCAACACATTCTGCTCTGATCTCCAGCATCTGCAGTCCTCACTTTCTCCCAATTTGATTTCAATCAGTTATTGAAAAAACGGTTTACAGATACCTGCTTACCTCAGCATTGGAATAGACCCGGTGCACTCTTCAAAGATTGAAGCACTAAAGACGCATTTCCTTCACAGCTAGCCAAATTATCCTCGCCCTTCCCTACTTTTTTCTATATTTCAATTGCTTTGTGAGAATGCAGCATTCTACTGGAAACTTGCATGTTGAACTGAGGGCAAAAGTGCTCTGCATATTGCAATATCACTTCTGTCTGTAGTGGTGCAGTGATAGGCAGTTTCCATTTGATATGTCAAGTAACCATAAGTAGAAATCAGAAAGCAAAATACTGTAAATGTTTAAAACCTGAAATGAGAAGAAATATACTGGAATTACAGCAAGCAAGGTGAGAATGAAGAGCTGAAAATGTGCTGCTGGTTAAAGCGCAGCAGGTCAGGCAGCATCCAAGGAACAGGAAATTCGACATTTCGGGCATAAGCCCTTCATCAGATTCCTGATGAAGGGCTTATGCCCGAAACGTCGAATTTCCTGTTCCTTGGATGCTGCCTGACCTGCTGCGCTTTAACCAGCAACACATTTTCAGCTCTGATCTCCAGCATCTGCAGACCTCACTTTTTACAGGTGAGAATGAAGGCAAAGTTAACATTTCTGATTATTTTGATGAAAAGCTATTAAAAGGAAAATTTGGATATTATCACTAGATTAGTGAATCCCGTGCAATTTGCAGCATGGCCCAGGATCACTCTGTGTTAGCCTGTTCACCGTAATAGCCTAGCTATGTTGTGCCATTGCCAAGGCTTCAGGGTAAGAGATTCTAGTGATATATTCTAAAACAGCTCATTATGTTCTGGAAACGCCAGTATTACAAGCAGATCCTGGGTGAGCTTTTCTAAATTATTACATTTCCAGGTATAGTACGGCAAATTGTGAGATTCCCAGGTGAGGTGAGATGCACTGGCTCCCCAGCTTGATTCACCTGCTCCCTTGGTTGGTTGCAGCAAGATTAACTTAATAAGAATCCCCTCCCCTGTGAAAACCTTTCTCCCAGATCAAATTAATTTAAAATGAGACAGTTTTATCAGGCTTTCTTGAGTTAAAAAAGAGTGATCTTACTCTCCCTTGCATTTAGTAATTTGTAATACTATAACACATACATACAGATTAGAAATGAGTTTAAAAAAGATAAAAGTTTAAAAGTAGACAGATCAGTTCCTATGGGTTGTTTGTGAAAAGTAGATAACACAAAGTTGATTGTACTAGATAGTTGAGCACTTGATTTTGGGTTCCCTGGCTTTGCTGGTGGATGGACATCCATTTGTCCTGATAGTTTGCTTCTGTAACGCAGTAGAGACATTCATCTGTAATACAGGGTAGTTCTTCAACTGTGACCTTCAATACACACCCTTATTTGTGAGTTTTGAGAAGATTTGTAGCTCAGGTTGAGGTTCTGGATGTGGGTTTGCTCGCTGAGCTGGAAGGTTCATTTTCCGACATTTCGGCCCCATTCTAGTTGTGTTTTTACAGTTCCTAGAGTTGGTGATGTCATTTCCTGTTTTTTCAGGGGATGGTAAATGCGATGCAAGTCAATGGTCAATGTGTTTGTTGATACAGGTTCAGTTGGAATGCCATGCTTCTAGGAATTCTCATTCGTGTCTCTATTTGGCTTGTCCTAGAATGGATGTGTTCTCCCAGTTGAAGTGGTGTCTATATCTATACAGTGTATTCAAAAAGAACGGGTACCACTGATCTCTCCGCAACATAACCAAACAAGTAGACAAAACATGTCCAGAAATCTTACCACTCTTCCCTACATCAAAGACACCTTGGAAATGACTGTCAGACTACTCGGACCTCTTGGCATCATGGTAGCCCACAAACCCACCAACACACTAAACCAGCAACTAATGAACTTGAAAGACACTATACAGACAACAAGCAAAACTACTGTCATTTACAAAATATCTTGCGAGAACTGTAATAAACACTACATTGGACAAACAGGCAGAAAACTATCCACCAGGATACGTGAACATCAACTAGCCACAAAAAGACCTGACCACTCTCAATAGTATCCTTACATACAGGCGAGGAAGGACACCACTTTGACTGGGACGACACATTCATCCTAGGACAAGCCAAACAGAGAGACATACGAGAATTCCTAGAAGCATGACATTCCAACTGGAACTCCATCAACAAGCACATTGACTTGGATCCCATTTATGACTCCTTGAGACAAAGAACAGGAAACGACATCACAGAAAATGATGTCACAACAGCAAATGACATTATCAACTCAAGGAAGCCCAATAAATAGGCTTCCTATAAATAGTAAGTGGACAGTAAAACCATTGCTTCATCCGGAAGCTCACTAATGATGTTACCTAGCATGGTAATAAAACATCTGAAAATAGACCTTGCAGCTCAGTGAGGAAATCTACATCTAGAATACACCCATGTGCTTGATTCTATTGTTGTACACGTGAGCACATCAGCTCACTAGTACATCACCTCCCACTAGCACGCATACAATATAGTTAAATTTACATTCATGTGCACTCTTGAAAAAGTGAAGATATAAAACATGTCTTCTACCCACATTGCTGTCTGTTCTCCCATCTTGTTTGCAGTCTGAGATAATTCTGAGGACATACTTTTCAGTTTGTGGTGCATTTAAGGTTTCTTTAGCATCTCATCAGGTATAATGTTTCAGGGTCTTTGTCTCCTTGAATTTGGCTGCTGTAATTCCTGCTTTAAAACATAGAATTAAAGTTTCAATGATGATTTGGTATTCTTATCCACGATTACATTCGGGGACGTTCATTGTTGAAGCTGAGCTTGCTCACTGGGAAACCATTTACTCTGAGAGATTTATTCACGTGGCCTATTCCCAAAAAGCCTGGTTCAGTTTCCTTCAGTTGCCTCAGGCCTCCCCACCACCCCTCAGTGGGGGAATTCTGTGCTGATTATTGATTGTGGCAGAGGAGACAATTGAGAGGATGAATCAATCTGATTACTGCAGTGAAGCATTTCTGCTGATTCCACTTGGCTGAAGCCCAAGACCTACTTGCCCAAGGCTCATTTAGCAGGTTTTATTTCATGAGGTGGGATTAAAACATGAAGAGGAAAGAAGGAAACTTTGTTACTGTCAATTTATATTGTATGTTTTTTCTTACATTTCCTAGCTCCATGAAGGTCTCCCACCTGGAACCAGAACTTCAAGATAGGATTTTGTCAAGTAACCGTGGCATTGATGTAGTTTACTTCAACAAGGGTTTATAGACAATTCTAACCAAAGCAAATGGCCAAGATAGTTAACAATCCAACTCAGCAGCGGCAGCAACGGTAACCTTCTTTCAAGTTGTATGTGATAACTGTCCTGGAATTTGCCTATTTCACAGAAACAGCTTTTTTCCGTTTTGGATGACCAGATGGGTGATGGGGAAATTGCCTTGTATAGGCTGAGGAGATAATTACACTAAAACCGGAAAAAGAACATGATTTGGACACGGAAAAAAGTGGAGCTGGGAAGGCACAGCAGGGCAGGCTGCATCGGTTGGGCAGGAAAGTTGATGTTTCAGGTCAGGATCCTTCAGGATGTTTCCCCTGGCTCCCACCCTGACCTGCTGTGCCTTTCTAGCTCCACATTTTGTCGACTCTGACTTCTAGCATCTGCAGTCCTTACTATCAGCATGATTTGGACATTTAATTCTCCCCTTTTTCAGATTCAGTATGACTTGTACAGGTGTTTGCACACTGGAGCATTTTGTTGGTGCATGGTGAAGCAGAATCTAAAGTATGGATTAGTTGTCCAGAAACCAAGAATTTTTTGTGTGATCTTCTGGGTTTCAAAACAGAATTGATCAGATTTTATAATTCCAGTTATTTAGAGGGGAAATAAAATGTCAATTCCACATCATGCATTAATGGCGTTGCTGAATACACATCTTCCTACCTCTACAGCCTCTCAGGGAATCCATGATTCTCCTAAACCAACCCATGATCACAAGAATCAAGTTTAGAAACACTCCACTTCCATCGGCCTTCCACATCCAGAGAGCTGTTCATGACTTAACTTTCTTGTGCTTTCGGTTGTTCAGTGTCCCTATAGTAGTTTGTGGTCGATAAACATCAATTATAATGTTGCTCTATTTCAGAGGGTGCTTACTTGCCTGCTATTCTGGACTGAAACAGCTTTACATGGGAGTTATCTGCCATACTAGGGAAGAAGGTTAAAACTAAAACTGTGCCCCTCTGCATCTGCTTTTAGTTTGCTTCATAATCTATTCCAATAGGAACCCACGTGGAACATTTGTTTCATTCTGTTCTAAGTTGTGAATTCACATCCAACTGCCTATCCTATTTTCAAATACCTAAAATAAGGTTTGACTGGCAATATAAAAGGTTCCTTTTGGTGCTCCTTCAAATTGGCTTATGTTGAAACATACTGATTTGTTAAATGTTTTAAGATTCATTAAACGTGAAGATGTTTTGCAGATGACATGATGAGGTGTTCAGCTTTCATGCTTGAAAGCGCATCACCTACCTTTTTTTAAACCTGTTGCAGTTGTCAGGCAAGATTTCTTTAACCTTGATGTCTGTAATGGGAGCCTTGCACTTCCATGTAAAAAATCTCAAATCAAAATGACTCTTGTAATTTTGTTAAAAAAACTTAGTCTGGAATTATGGCAAATACTGTATTTTTGTCTTGGCCCTTAGTTTTGTAACTCAAGTTTAAAATATATGAAAGAGGGACTGACCTAATGCTGGCATAAACTCTTGTAATGAAGAAGACATGGATGAATCAATTAATTCACACTGATATATGTGATATTCCAGTCATCTGCTTGTGACATTATCACATTGTTTTTCAAAACCAAGTACACCACACTTCATTCTTAAAAGCACAAGAAAATGTTAGCTGTTCTCCTTTTGTGGCAATGGAAATGTTTTCAGATGTTCTGTTTCTTCAAATTGTGCTTTCACTTTCATTGGAACAGCAAAAGACACAGCAGTACTCTTGTCTTTGTTATTAATGCCTTGTAAGCACTGAATCTCTCAAGGCGGGATATTTTTCATCAGTAAGATGTTTGCAATTATGAAGAAACTTTTAAAAGTTTTATGCAAAAGTAATGATTTCTGTATTAAATATGAAATTAAGTAAAAGCTGATCATTAGCAGTTATCATATCTTCAGAATATGCCAAAGTTATTTTAAGTGCTGTGAATCACTGCTGCAAATATGGAAATCAAACTGTGCACAGCATAGTCCCATGAACAGTAAAAATGGTCAATAATTTAAACTTCATAAACATGTAATAGAATTTATAATTGGCCTATCAAATTGGAGATGCATTTAGGTGGAGATAATTTGAGACTTGAAGACCAAGGCAATGTAAAAATCCTTTATTAAAAGCCTAAAATTCAAAAACATTGCAGGATATGTTTCCAACAAAGTTTTGGTAACTTTCTTTTAAATTTTGTTTAAAATGATTATTCTCCAGGCTAACAATGCAAATTGCAAATCTGAACAGTGGCTGATTGAATTAATATATTTTCTTCCACTAAGACAGGAGTAGCTACCAGAGAGTCATTGGGTTCAGGGTAAGGTGAATTTTGTTCCTGCTGTTCTTGAATTTCATGTATTTCTTCACACCCCTGACATACCACCGTGGAGTAAGTATCATTGAGAAACAAGTTAGAGCATCTTGAGAACAATATATTTTCAGACATGCTGAAAATCAAATGGACATATATAGGGTCCCAAACTTCAGATGAGAATAGGTGATCGCTGTACAGTGCACATCCTGGCGAGGATACTAGGTCTTGTTAAAGTTTCTGGGAAAGCGCAGCAGGTCAGGCAGCATCCAAGGAACAAGAGATTCGACGTTTTGGGCATAAGCTCTTCTTCAGGTTTCAGGCTTATGCCCAAAACGTCGATTCTCCTGTTCCTTGGATACTGCCTGACCTGCTGCGCTTTTCCAGCAACACATTTTCAGCTCTAATCTCCAGCATCTGTAGTCCTCACTTTCTTCTTGTTAAAATTTCTGCCTGTATCCAAGTGCATACCAACTAAGTTATCTAGAAGTGCTTCTGAAAATTCTACACTTGCTAGTTTCATGAAAAAAATGTATTGTTTAAAATTAATAATTTGGATAATGAATGTGAATGACTGAGAGAAGCTTGCATTATTGGCTGTTTAGTATAGTTACCTATAAAGTATAGTCAATATGAGGAAATGGTAAAAATCACTTGCGAAAATTAGGAAATCATTCTTGAGAATATTGTAGTTGATATCAGTTGTATTGTAACCAGACATTTACTCCAGTTATGATTTAAGATGCTCATGTAAGGATGTGTGCCTGAAGCTGGCTACTTCATAATGGGTTTATATCCTGGGCATTAAAACTCACCGCTGAAAATGTGTTGCTGGTTAAAGCACAGCAGGTTAGGCAGTATCCAAGGAACAGGGCCCTTCATCAGAAACGTCGAATTTCCTGTTCCTTGGATGCTGCCTGTCCTGCCGCGCTTTAACCAGCAACACATTTTCAGCTCTGATCTCCAGCATCTGCAGACCTCACTTTTTACATTAAAACTCACCTCTAATTTCAGTCTATAACTTTAAAGGCTTTGAGTAAAATAAAATAAAATCCAACTGAGAACAGCAGCAGTGGCAGAAGCAACAGCCTGAGATGACAGATAATGCATTTTTTTTTAACCGCGGTTAAGATATCTGAAGACATAGTTATATATTTATTTAATTCATTCATGGGATGAGGATGTCACTGGCTGGACCAGCATTTATTACCCATCCCTAATTGCCCAGAGGGCAATTAAGAGTCAACCACATTGCTGAGAGTCTAGAGTTGCATATAGGCCAGACCAGGTAAGGATGGCAGTTACCTTCCCTAAGGGCATTAGTGACCCAGTTGGATTTTTGTGACAATTGACAATTCGTGGACTCTTGATTCTAGATTTTTATTGAATTCAAATTCCAACATCAGCGGTGAGTGATTCAATCCCAGATCTCCAGAACATTACCTGGGTCTCTAGATTAACAGGCCAGTGATAATACCACTAGGTCATTGCCTCTCCTAAACATCCCCTAAATATATTTTGAACTGTAAGCTATCTAAAATATTAATTTTCCATACTTTGTATCAGGATGTTCTCCAGAATTGTTATTTAAATACACGCCAATCTAATAAAGTCACTTCTGTTTTGAGTTTATGTAAAACTAAGCATTAAGAACTAACGACTAAAGTGGCTATCTAGAGTTTAGTCTGAAGCTTTTTTTGACATGGGGGACATTAACCTGCCTGCATTCTAGGTTGGTAGGTTCTGAATCTACACACTAAGGAACAAAGGCCTCTCTCACTGATGGATTAACAAAACTCAAACTGCTGACTAAAGAAGGTGCCCCTCTGCTTTTTGGAAATCTGCTTTTTGCATAGCCCAGGCTGATGTGAGATATCTCTCTCTCTCTCTCTCTCTCACTCACTCTCACTCTCACTCTCACACACTCTCTCACACTCACTCACTCTCTCTCACACTCTGTCTCTCTCTCACACTCTGTCTCTCTCTCACACTCTGTCTCTCTCACTCTCACTCTGTCTCTCTCACTCTCTCTCTGTCTCTCTCTCTCACTCTGTCTCTGTCTCTCTCTCTCACTCTGTCTCTCACTCTCTGAATGATGTTCAGCTGTGGTAAGGATGTGGAGGCCACACCATTGCCTTTATCCCTCTCCACTTCCCATCAAAGAGAACTACCCGTGGGGAGCATTTCCCTCCCCCAAAAACACCGAGACTAAAGGACCAAGATTAAGCAAGTTGCTGAACCTTTAAGCCCATTTCTTAGTACAAGCATTGCAATGCCAAAGAATATTAATTCCACTTTAAACATTATTTGTTAAATGTGTGCAAGTTCCTCTGAAAATACAGCTGAAAAATCTATAAAGACTTTGGAGGTTTTAAGGTTACAGCTTTAAGTTAATAAAATGCAAATAAAATTGCAGCTGATCAAGGGGAAAAGCAATATCTACTAATATTGAATATTGATTTATATTAAGCAGTTAGAACCATTCAAGTGTCAGCTCAGGATAGCTGTCTGTCCAATTTTTGATTTCCACTGAGACCTCTCTTGTCTCTGTTAAGGATGGTTTAAGATACTGAGCGCTTCCATTGCAGATCCTTATTTATAATTGAAAAGTTCCAAGGCCTGCAGGTCAGTGTGTGCAAATCTCAGCACAGAGCTCTTTACCCTGAATTATTTTATAAGAATTTGAATGAAAACAAAAAAAAGTTCCCAGAAGGAAGTTGAACACTGTGTAGACAATCAGAAGAATGTTAATTCTCCCTCTATAAATATTTTTATTAGTTATATTTAACATTTAATGTAAAACTTGTTAGAAATAAATGTCAAAGACATACTGCTGTATTATGGTGTTTGGAGCAACTTGGAGATCAGCTCAAGTGCAAC
Organism: Hemiscyllium ocellatum; assembly: GCF_020745735.1. Classification (NCBI taxonomy): domain Eukaryota; kingdom Metazoa; phylum Chordata; class Chondrichthyes; order Orectolobiformes; family Hemiscylliidae; genus Hemiscyllium; species Hemiscyllium ocellatum. The sequence goes on from NC_083422.1 coordinate 57,856,314, forward strand.
ATATACTTGAGTGCTTTATTATTTGTGGATTAGATTTTCCTAATTTTTTTATTTAATTCTTTTCCAACTCATTGTGCAAGTGATGACACAAACAATTCATATTATGCTAATTGCTTTACAACTGTTCCAAAAGGGAGGTTAACTCAGTAACTCCTGAACTGGAATTTTAAAAAAATATAATGCAAGACCCTCTAACTGCCATGAAGCAGAAACTAGGTTTTGTGGTGACTGTTTCAGGATGATAAGGAGAGTTATTTTGCCATAACATTTTTGTCATGAGCTTGACCTTACACTCCAAAGACTAAACTCACTGGCATAAGTTCCATTTTGCAGCATGTATCCAAAATAGAGTCAGGCAGTGCTATCATGGTTGGCAATTATTACTTATCCCTCGTTGCCTTGAGTGAACTTTCTAAGCCATGCTAGAAGAGCAGTTAAGAATGTGAGATTGACACTAATGAGGAAATACCTGGTGTATTCCATTATTTGAGGTTTTATTAAATCTCTGAACTGTTGTGTTGGATAATGAAACCTGCTCTCCATAATAGAGTTGATGAAGAATTTATGTTAGTGGAATTACTGAGGTATACTCTGGTTGACTAGTGATACAAAATTATAACTGATCAAGTAGAAATGTAAAATCTATGCCTCTTGAATATTCATTATATTAAGAGGAGTTCGAACTATTCAAATAGGAGTTAGCAAAAACACCAATGGCTCAAGAACAGTTCTCCCATTGATTGGATCTTACACAATTTCATTTTGGAAAGTCCTGGGTTTCCACTAAGAATGTTCTTCCATTTGGGTAGAAAGTTTTCTTGAAAACTGGCAGCAACCTCTGACATCCACCAGTCAAATGAGGAAGGGTTACTCAACCTGAAACATCAACTCTGATTTCTCTCCATTCTCTCTGATTTGCTGCCATACCTGCTGAGCTTTTCCAGAAATTTCTATTTTTGTTTCTGATCTACAGCATCCAGAGTTCTTCTGGTTTTTATTTAACAATATCACATATTCCTGCTTTAACTTAATGATTCATTTGTGTTGCTGTGGTGTGTCTACTTTGATTTGAGTTTGTTGGGGGTATCCTGTCATTCACTTCGTACAAGTATGTGTGAGAGAGACTTTGATGTAATTATATATGTTACATTGTGGTGTTTTCTGAATGTATAGGAAATAAATTCTATTTTAAAACTGGTGCTTGTGACTGTTCTGTTGTTCCTACTTGCCTAAGGATGTTCAGGAGTACAATGTCAAATGTAGTAGCAGCCCTTCTAGTGGGAATTCTTTGAGTATACAAGTGTCTGAAGCATTGGATTTCATGTGCAGACCAAGTAGACTTGAGGCAATGTGCTCTGCTGGAGTTTGACAGTTTCACCAATCCTTTGTTTCTGTACTGGATGCTGAATGGGACTTTGTGCATCAGAAGCAACACATTAGGAACTCTACGCTGTCACCCAGTTTCAGAAGCTGGTATTTTAATGTTGGATTCAGTTAACGAATTAGTGATTTTTCTCAACCATTGTTGGAACTCACCTGGCATTTCAGGGAAGATTGCAGCCCAGTTTTCTTTAAGTAAGAAAGTACTGATGCCTCTGATTACTAGTGCACTAGTCAGAACTGGAATGCTATTTTGAAATGCTCCGACCTCTCAGAGCATTGAGATGAAATGGTTCAGGCAGAATGAGTAGTTGGAAATGCCTGCAGTAAGGATTCAGGCTCATGCCTCAGCAGCACATAGCAGAACAGAAGGTTGAATGTAAATTCCGCTATTATCATGTTCCACAGACAAAACAAACTGTTGTGGTTCTGTTCACCGAGCTGGAAGTTTTTGTTGCAAACGTTTCGTCCCCTGGCTAGGTGACATCATCAGTGCTTTGGAGCCTCCTGCGAAGCGTTCTTTGATGTTTCTTCCGGTATTTATAGTGGTCTGTCCTTGCCGCTTCCGGTTGTCAGTTTCAGCTGTCCGCTGTAGTGGTTGGTATATTGGGTCCAGGTCGATGTGTTTGTTGATGGAGTTTGTGGATGAATGCCATGCCTCTAGGAATTCCCTGGCTGTTCTCTGTCTGGCTTGACCTATGATAGTGGTGTTGTCCCAGTCGAATTCATGTTGCTTGTCTGTGTGTGGGGCTACTAGGGATAACTGGTCGTGTCGTTTCGTGGCTAGTTGATGTTCATGTATGCAGATTGTTAGCTGTCTTCCTGTTTGTCCTATATAGTGTTTTGCGCAGTCCTTGCATGGTATTTTGTACACTACATTAGTTTAATGGACACTGAATGGCTTTCGCCCACCACTGCAAGTATTCCCTAATGGTCTTGTGGGTTATTGAGTGAGTGTCCTTCCTTCGTGGGTGCCTTTTTGAACCACCGTGTGCAGTCATCCATAGACATGAGGAAGAATTACTTATCTCAAAGGGTCATGGAATCCATCATCCCAGAGTGTAGTGGACACCAGAGCATGATACATCAGAGGGGATGGACAGCTTTTCAATTAGTCATGGGTTAAAGAATTATGGGGAGTGGGAAGGAATCATATCAAATGGTGGAGCAGGCTTGAAATGCCTACCCTTCTGAATTCTAGTCTCCAGTGAAAACTTCCCCACTTATCTTGTTAACTGGCTACAGCGATGGTTGTTCCTGCAGAGTGGTTACATTCCCTGGAGATGCTCCCCCAAACATGTGGGGGTGGAATCCTGGCTTGAGCTAATCATTCATCAAGAGATATTAGCCCTAGAATGAAGGTTATCTCACCGTGAGTTCTATGGATGGCACTCATTTAATGGCAAAATAGCATCTAGGAAGATAATTTAATTTTAAGTTGCCTTGTAAGTATCTTGAGTTTCTCCAATGGGCATCCATTCAGAGGAAAAGTCACCACAATCGTACCAGACCGTAGGGCAGCTCTCTAATTAGAGAAAGTGGACTGATGGTAGTTTAACCTGAGGGTCTCCACACCTCAGGTGAGGGGAAAAGGTTAAGAAGCTAACCTCAGCCAATGCAGGAATTGAATCCACACTTGGCTTGACTATCACAATCTTACTATCCAGTCAACTGATAACTGAAACCCCCACATCCTACTGATCCCTCAAGAAATAAACAATACAGGGTATGCATTGACTTTTTTTAAAAAAAAACAATCTGGACAATATTTACATGGTTGAAAGTATGCCAGAAAAATATTGAAGGCAGCCACAAAGCAATGAGATGCCTGATAATCAAAATTTAACTTGTGTTCACGCTGCCAGTATCTGCATTCAGATGTTTGGGTCCTGTGGTTCTTCTTTTAGTAATAGTTGTACTTTTTCTCCTGTCCATCTAAAAAAGTCATATTTCGAGGGTGGTGCAGAAGATGATAATTTTCTCAGTTACTAAAGCAAATGAACTGTATATTCCCATTGTCCAACGCAAATCGTTGCAATCTAATCTGCAAGTAATTCACGCATTTATTTGAGTAAGCTTAAAATCCATGGTGTAATTCTCTCTTTCCATCCCCTCCCCTTTTCGTGTTATGTAGTTTCTAATTGTTTTTGCTGTGATATTCCAAAAGCTTTGTAAACCCTTTCATCTCTGGAGTTAAAACCCAGTCATTTGAGAAAATAAGCTATCTTTTGTATGTGTTAGAAACTGGATGAAAACACTCGTAATACAGAAAGCAGGTAATGAATAGTCACTTTATTATTTGTTGTTGTGTATGGAAGTGTAATTTGAAAAACAAGTCCAAATAAGTATCGTAATATAAAACATCATAGCAACCCGGTATCAAATGTGTTAATAGGACAATGGTTTATTATAGGAAATATTTAATTAACACATTCCTATTAATATATAATAAATAAATGTATACACATTAAGACATAGACTGACACCAACTGACCTTATCAGGCAGCAAAGTGGTAATAATTGGAGAGCCTTTGAGAAGAACATTCTTGTACTTATGTAGCTCTCAGTCCAAAGATTGCACCTCCAACAGTGTATTGACGTTAACTAATGTTTTCAAGAGTGCATTTTGAGTAGGAGCAGAAATAGGCCATTCAGCCCATCAAGTCTGCTCCTCTAGTCAATGATATCATGGTTGATCTAACAATCCTCAATAGCACTTTCTGCCTTTTCCTCATAACCCTTGATTCCCTTACTGATTAAAACATGTCTATCACAGCCTTGAATATACTTAATGACTCCGCCTCAACAGCTGTCTGTGGTAAAGAGTTCCACAGATTCTCTCCCCTCAGAAGAAATTCCTCCTCATCTGTCTTAAATGTGTGACCCTTATTCTGAGATTATACCCTCTGATCCAGATAAGGGGAAACAACCTTTCTACACTTACCTTGTCAAGTCTCCTAAGAATCTTATTTGTTCAATAAGATTGCCTCTCATTTTTCTAAATTCCATTGAGTACAGGGCCAACCTACCCCCCTCTCTTCATAACACACTCCCTGTATATCTGGTATTAGGTGAGTGAACCTCGACTGGACCGAATGCTCATGAAATTGCTCGTATGCATTTCGTAATCAGCTTCATACTGTACTTTTGAGCTAACAATGGGCTAACGAAACATCAATTTGGCTTCATATTCTGAAATCGTGCCAGTAAGAATCAGGACTGAGAAGCCTCGGCTCAGAAACCTGATGGGACCTTAAAGTAATGTCAGAGAGGAGAGGCCCTTATCCCGAAAGGAAAGAATCAGCGTATGAACACACTTTATTCCCTGTTTCTGCTTCCACCGATTGTCACAGCCTTACCTCGATTTTTGTGGAATAGCCCTGATATAAGGATGCTGTCATCATTGTGATGCATGGGTCTAATTCCACAGAGCTGTCTTATAAACAGACTGGAGGATCATGAGCCTGACAATGCAGCAACTACAGCTATTGGCTGTGGTTTTAAACTTGATTACAATAAATTTATTAGGAGGACTCCCCCTGAAAGAGCCTGCATTGAAAACAGACGCATGTATTTTGGTTCCTGTAACAGCAAATGCAGCGTATATGTTTTTGCCCACTTTGAGATATTGCAAGGTTGTGAGCAGGTGGGAAATGCTTAGCTATTTTGTTCCAACCGTATTGGTCTGGGGCAAGTTTGCCAGATGAGCTGCTCTTAAAAATGAGGATAGTCGGAGCCGAAGCCCTCCAGTTGACAAAGAGATAGAGAGTCAAGTCGAACAGTAAAGCATTGATATAATGCATGTGGATTGAGAAACAGCTGAGTGTAAAAATTCAGAGAAGTGGTGAGAAAGGAAATAAGAAAGGCAAGAAGTGAATGTGAACATGGGGCTAATATCAAAAGAATTCAAAATTCTTCTCTGCTTATTGGTAAAATAGTAGTAAAAAGAGACGTACAGGATATTGCGGAAGCATCTATCCAAAAGAGTCAAAGGGCATACCAAGGTGTGAAATGATTACTTTCTGTATTTATCAAGGATGAAGAAGACCTTGCCAAAGTCATCGTGAAAGAACAGGTCACCATGATACTTGGTGGGCTAATACATGTTGCAGTGGAGCATAAGCTGGGCTGTAATTAAAGATGAGACGGGGATGGGAAGGACTACAGCTGAAAAATGTGTTGCTGGAAAAGCGCAGCAGGTTAGGCAGCATCCAAGGAACAGGAGATTCGATGTTTCGGGCATAAGCCCTTCTTCAGGTTTATGCCCGAAACGTTGATTCTCCTGCTTGTTGGATGTTGCCTGACCTGCTGCGCTTTTCCAGCAACACATTTTTCAGCTCTGATCTCCAGCATCTGCAGTCCTCACTTTCTCCTTGGAAAGGACTACGTTCCAATATCTGAGGGATGTACGAGTGAAAATTGCACAGGTGTTGGCTTTAATTTTCTAATCCTCGTCAAAGTCTAGGGTAGTATCAAAAGTGTGAATAGTTGTAAATCTTAGACGTTTATTTAAATTCAGGATAAGGATAAACCTGGCATTGCCAAGGTCAGTTTTACCTTGGGGAGGGGGGGGCAAGGCTTTTGAAATGATAGCCTGAGACAAAATTAACAGTCATTTTTGACAATTGTGGATTAATTATGGAAAGCCAGCATGGATGTGTTCAAGGCAAATTTTGTTTAACACTCATTGATGAGGTAACAGGGAGGGTTGATGAGGATCATGTGGTTGGTGTGATGTAGATTGAATTCCAAAAAGCATTTGATAACATGCTACCTTTCAGCCATGGATTAAAAGGACAATCACACCATGTATGCAAAGTTGGCTGTGTGACAAGAAACTTTTGTTTTTCAGAAAAGAGTAAAATGTGTAGATAGATCTTCAGGGTTTAGTGTAAGGATCCATGCATTTCTTGATATATATTAGTGATGTTGACTTGGGTAAATGGAGCACATTACAGGATTTATATATAACACTCAAACACTTTAGGGTGGCACAGTGGCTCAGTGTTTAGCACTGCTGCCTCAGTGCCAGGGACCTGGATTCATTTCCAGCCTTGGGTGACTGTCTGGAGTTTGCACATTCTCCCCGTAACTGCGGGTTTCCTCCGGGCGCTCCGGTTTCCTCCCAATGTTCACAGATGTGCAGGTGAGGTGAATTAGCCATGCTAAATTACTCCGTGTTCAGGGATGTGTAGGGGAGATGTAGAGTGATTGGATAGGGGAATGGGTCTGGGTGGGATGCTCTTCAGAGGGTTGGTGTGGACTTGTTGGGCCAAATAGCCTGTTTCCGCACTGTATAGCTACTATGAAAGTCTGTGACTGAGTACTATAAACTGTTAGGACAGTAGTTTGCCTCAATAGAATGCTAGTGGAATAGGCAGATGAATTTAATGCTGAGAAATGTAAAGTTATTCATTTGGGTAAGATGGGATACAGAAAAGATTTACAAGAATGATTCTCGGATGAGGAACGTTCATTCGATAACAGATTGGAGAGTCTAATATGACTCCCCTTGGAGAAGATTGAGAACATAATTAATGGATATTCAAAGTCCAGAGTACTTTTAATAGAGTTAGAAATTGTTCCTATTGGTGAAAAGTTTAAGAACCACAATACACAGACTTAATGTGATGTAACAAAGGTAACATAACAAAAACAGTTTTTACACTTTGAGTAATTACAGTCTGAATGCACTGCCTGAGAGCATGGTGGAGGCAGATTCAACTGTGACTTTCCAATTCGTGGGTGGCACGGTGGTTAGCACTGCTGCCTCACAGCGCCTGAGACCAGAGTTCAATTCCTGCCTCAGGCGACTGACTGTGTGGAGTTTGCACATTCTCCCCGTGTCTGCTTGGGTTTCCTCCGGGTGCTCCGGTTTCCTCCCACAGTCCAAAGATGTACAGTTTAGGTGAATTGGCCACGCTAAATTGCCCGTTGTGTTAGGTGCAGAGGTAAATGTAATGGAATGGGTCTGGGTGGGCGCATTTCGGCGGGTCGGTGTGGACTTGTTGGGCCGAAGGGCTTGTTTCCACACTCTTAATAATTTAATCCTAAGTAATCTAATCTAATTGGAATTAGATTATCTGAATTTAGCTGAATAAAAAATATTGTCAGAGCTATGGTGAAAAGAAGGGGACTAACCCAAACTGCTTTTGCATAGAACTGGAGTGGATTTGATGGGCTGTTTATGTATATTAAAGAAAACTTATGCAATGAATGAAAAGGTAATGGGGTATTGTTGCATCGTATAGTCTGATATTCTATTACAAGGAATTCTTCCGTATACCTTCCTGGTACTCAATCTAGTAATAACCGTCCAGTTTAACTCCAGCCTAGGTAGTTTCCCTGACACCAGTTCTAGTAGGAGCATGGAATTACATGAAGTGTATAACATGTAAACTGGTCATTTGGCCCAATTTTCTCCCATAATATGATGAGCTTTCAGTTACATCTACGTCACCCCACCCACCCCCACCCACTCCTATTGCTCTAAGTTGTGTCCTAAAATTGTACAAAGCTGCAGCTTTTCACTTGCTCTTCATTGAGGGGAGATGGTGATGTGGTGGTGGGGAATTGTGTGTGTGGGCATAGTTCAAATCTCACCATAGCAGCTGCTGGAATTTGAAAATGTAATTAACGAATCAGCATGATTCTAGCATCTGTCATCAATTATTGTAAAATCCCACCTGGTTCCCTAATGTCCTTTAGGGAAGGAAATTTGCCAACTTGATCTGCTCTGGCCTACATGTGACTCCATACCCACAGCAATGTGGTTGGTGTTCATTGGTCTCCAATCCCAGGAAAGAATTGAAAAAGCTAAGATCCTGTCCCATTTGTTGTTTGTGTGTGTGTGCAACAGAAGAAGCAAAATCAGACAATATTTAATCATCAGATCGCTGTGCCTCTTGTTGAGTCGTGGAATCCTATTAACTAAAAGCAATTATTCCACATCCATGGCAGCTCAATTAAAGAACTGAAATCAGATTTTACTCAACTTAGTCCATTAAGAATTAAACAATGCACTTTGCTTTCTTCATGAAATAAGCTTTTCTGGGATATGGTAACAAAGTTAGTGCACTTCTAATTACCTTTTAAGCAATTAAACAAAGAAAATTGCTTAAAACAAAGAAAGAATAATGAATATCTCCCAGCCTTTTTCTCCCTAAGTATTCGGTTCTAGCTACAAATGCAGAAGGAACATGGCTGGAGGCTGTTTAACTTCTGAGGACTTCGGTTCCAAAGTTTAGCCTTATGATAAACAAATGGAAGATATGTAACTATTGGAATTGAAACTCTATAATAAGCAAAGACATTAAAATACAGGATTCATATAATGAAATGATAGCACTCTCATCTTGTTCTTTTCCAGTTTGTTCAAATCTAAAGATGTTGATTCCTCGTTATATTCTTTGAAGCTGATAAGATGACACTTATACCATCGATCACCCTGTAATTGTTTCCTTGGCTTGTCCTAAACTCGAGCTTGCTGGATCTTCCTGGGAGGAACTCTCTGGAATCACATTCTTCGTGGTGGAACCTGCCAAACCATGAACATTATTTTTTGAATTCTATGATATGACAATTCCACAGGCAATGATTCAAGAAGTGCGAGAGCAGCATTGTAGGGTGTTCGGAGGTCTGCATTCTTAAAGCTCAGCTCGTCCAGAGACAGAGACCTTATATCCATAATCAGGGGCATTTCTCCCTGCTGTCTATCTGTTACAGGCCATGCAGAAGCTTTTCAATGTTCTTTTGGTATGATGTCTGTGTGCATGACCTCCAACATATGGACAAAAATGGAATAATGTAGGATAGATGGGCTTCAGATTGGTTTCACAGGTCAGTGCAACAGCGAGGGCTGAAGGGCCTGTACTGAGCTGTAATGTTCTCTGTTCTATATAGGGCATGGGCATCAAATATATGAGACACCGACCACCTGCAAGGTCCCTTCCAAGCCATTAATTTGGAAATATATTGCTATTTTTTCACTCTAACTGGGTCAAACTCCTGGAACTCCCTTCTTAAAGATGACCTTCCACAACATGGACTGCAGAAAGTCAAGAAGGCAGCACATTGCAACCTTCTCCTTGGCTATTAAGGATGGGCAATAAATGGTGACTTGGCAAAGAATAGGGAATTCTTTTTATGGTGAAAGCCTACAACTCGGGCATGTGAGGAAATACTCCCCACTTGCCTGGATGGGTGCAACACCAACACTCGGGAAGCTTGGGCGGCATGGTGCCACAGTGGGTAGTACTGCTGCCTCACAGTGCTGGAGACCCAGGTTCAATTCCCACCTCAGGCACCTGTCTGTGTGGAGTTTGCATGTTCTCTCCATGAGGCATTGGTTTCCTCTGGGTGCTCCAGTTTCCTCCCACAGTCCAAAACTGTGCAGGTTAGGTGAATTGGCCATGCTAAATTGTTAGGTGAAGGGGTAAATGTAGGGGAATGGGTCTGGGTGGGTTGCTCTTCGGAGGGTCGGTGTGGACTTGTTGGGTCGAAGGGCCTGTTTCCACACTAAGCAATCTAATCTAATCCAGGACAAAGCAGCCACTTGATTGGCACCAGATCCACAAGCATCTACTTTCTCCACCACTGACGCTCGGTAGCAGTAGTGTGTACCATCTACAAGATACGCTACAGAAATAGAACAAGGCTTCTTCAACAACACCTGCCACACCTACAACTACTTTCATCTAGAAGGGAACACTACCCCTTCCAAGGCACTCATAATTCTTACTGAGAAATATATCGCTGTTCCTTCACTCTGGCTGGTTCAAAAATTTTGAGTTCCCTCCCTAAGGGCATTGTGGGTCTACCTACAGTACATGGACTGCAACAAATCAAGAAGGCAGCTCATCCACACCCTCTCAAAGGGCAACTAGGGATGGGTAACAAATCCTGGGCCCAGCCACTGACTCCCACATCCGGCAAGTGAATTAAAACAAAGTTCCTATGACTTTGAACACTTCCTGAAATTTGTGATGGATGCTAATTTAACAATAACTTTCAAAAGGGAATTGGATAATAACTGGAATAATTTGCTGGGATATACTGAAAGAGCAGGTGAGTGGCACTGATTTGGATTGTTCTTTCATAAGCTGCATAAGTATGATAGGCCGAATGGCCTGTCCGTGCTGCTTCATTCACTGAAATGATGGTTTCCCCCGCATCCATTGCAAAATTGTAAACACAAGTATAAAGTGTTAGTTGCTCAAATCAAATTCATACCATTCCCAGCATGTTATTTGTGCATCTGAATGGGGACTGCAGTTCACCATGGGGTAGGCTTGTCACCACCATCCTCTTCAGTATAGGCATTAACAGATCCTGCTCAGTTTTATGGGGTCGAGGAATACTAGTTGGTAGTTAAAAATGTGGAGTTTAATACGGTAACATTTTTTTACACAGAAGGTGGTTCATATGTGGAATGAACTTCCAGAGGAAGTGGTGGATGTGGGTATGATTACAAGACATTTGGATAAATGTATGAATCGGAAAGATTTGGAAGGATATGGGTCAGGGGCAGGCAGGTGGGACTGGTTTAGTTTGGGATTATGGTCAGCATGGACTGTGTGACCAAAGGGTCTGTTTCCGTGCTCCATGACTCTCTGTTACTACAAGTTACATTGTGAGTAACTAGCTTTCTGACGAAGGAGCAGTGCTCAAAAGCTTGTACTTCCAAATAAACCTGTTGGACTATAACCTGGCATTATGTGATTATTTTTAACTTTGCCCACCCCAGTCCAACACTGGCACTTCCACATCTTGAGGTAAATGGAACATTGAGAATGCTAAGCCAAAAGTCTTTAAATTGTTGGAGACAACAACTGTTGAAGAGTAAATTCATTGTGACTAAACATTTGATCAGAGAAAATCAAAGTTCAGGACACTCATTCCAAAAACCAAATGCTAAAATAATTAAAATATATCATATTCTAAATTCAAGGCCTATCAATTTAATTTAGTGCCATAATCATTTAATTTGAATAAGTTTTATTGAGCATATTGCTTGTCATATTCATTTTAAAAAATCTTAATTTCAATATGCTGCTCAGAAGAATTTAAATCCTAAATCATTAATTATTGGTGTTGGCCTTTGGAGTTGAGAATGAATTGAAAATTCTTAAAACTGTGGATTAATCAAACATCAAACATGAGGTGATTAAATCCTACATTACACCCTGTAGAAATCAATGGAGAAAACTTAACCCAAACTTCATGTCAAAATAACCCATTTCAAAATCACATACTGATGATTTTTGTGATTTTTGTTCTTCAAAGTTGCTTTTCTACTTACTCAATGAAGCTTTTTAAACATTGTTTATTTTACTATTTGGACCTAAGTTTTTTGTACGTAGGCACCTTTGAACCTGAGATGGCACTGTGTGTGGTGACATTATACAGTTTTCACTGTACTCCTGTGCTTCTGTACTTCAGTACATGTGACAATCAAATCTAAATCTATAGATCTAAATCTTTTAAAAAATCTGTATCAAGCAACAGCTGACTAAAGCGCTCAGTCCTTACCTCAGATAGGCTTAATTAGAACTAAATTAGCTCTCTGTCACTCTTACAACACAAAACCAACTGAAATATTCTCCATGGACTAAATAAATAGTGAAACATGATGAAGGAGTGGCTTCTGAGTGAACCAACTACTTATGTCCTGTGTTCAAACAGCCAGTATGCATTAAATCCATTGCTTTCCAATTCATTGGTACATTATTAGTGAAAAGTAAACACGCACTCACATCATAGATTTCATCTGGGTCTGTTTCGACTGGAGTGCTGGGAAGATTTAAGCGGAGAGAAGCAGGAACTGCATATGTTGAATCCAAAGACACATTATCTGCATAAAAATGAATATGAGCATCAGACCACATGACATGGCGTTAGCAAATTCAAAAAAGTAATTTAAAAAGCTGTTGGATTGATGGTTTTTAAGGTTGGTGGACTGTGATGTAAAGGAGGTTAGTTGTAAGGTCACTTTGCTGCATGCCTATCATCTCACGTGGACATTAGGCACTCTTGTGCAGCAGTGGTAGTATCACTACCTTTAGACCAGAAGTCCTGGGTTCAGGTCCCATCAGCTACAGAGGTGCAGGTAACATAGGGTGACCTGATGGCTCACAGTGCCAGAGCTCTGAGATCAGTTCCAGCCTTGGGTGACTCTGTGGAGTTTGCACATGCTCCCCGTGAGTTTCCTCCAGGTGCTCCGGTTTCCTCCCACGGTCCAAAGTTGTGTAGGTTAGGTGGATTGATCATGAGAAATTGCCCATAGTGTCTGGGATATGCAGACTAGATGGGTTAGTCATGGAAAATGCAGGCTTACAGGAATAAAATGAGGGTCTGGGTGAGATTCTTTTCAGGGAAGCCCATGCCGACTCGATGGGCTGAATGGCCTCTTTCTGCATTGTAGGGATCCTATGATGCTATCGCTAAACAGATTGATCAGGGAAATACCTTGACATTAGGATGTTAGTGGTCGCAGGGATTTTATGTCACAGCTACAGGAAGGTCTGGATGGGATGATGCATTCACTTCTGCACCTCACATCTCAGGAAGAACATATTGGCCTTGGAAAAGGTGAGGCACAGATTCACCAGAATTATCAGCAAATTTAAAACAGTCAAATAATGAGAACATGTATTCTCTTCAGTGTAGAAGATTATGGAATGATCTAATTGAGGCGTTTGAAGTCGATAAGATCGATCGTAACCAATTCCTCCAGTGGTGTAACTCAAACACAAGGCCTTGACTCAATGGCTGTGCTGACAGCTCAGCTTTGGAAGGTCATGGGTTCAAGTCTCAAAGGTATCATGTGGTCTCTGATATTCCAATACAGTAGTAAATAACTCCTGGACTGTGATCCTTAAAGAGAGATGTTAAACCAAATCTTCATCTAACTTTTCAGGTGGATATAATATATTTCATTAGGAACTAGGTGGCCAAGTCAATGATGAAATCCACAATTAACAATTCTAAAACTCTGTACCTGTGCTGGCAGGTTTGAATGGGACATGGAGTTATGGAGTTATACTTTCAGTTTAAAAGAGTGCAGCAAAGAACAAAACTTGGTAGCATGAACATTCGGTACACATTCCCCATTCAGAGATATCGGGAAACACTGCAGAGAATCTGGAATTCTCTCCTTAAAAAGGTTCTTGTGGTTGAAGGGGTCATTTGAAAATGGAAAAACTGAAATGCATAAGATTTTTGTTCAGCTGAAGTATTAAGGGAACAAAGGCAGGTTGTTGGAGAATTGAGATACAGATCAGCTATAATCTAACGAATGGTGGATTAGGATCGAAGAGTTGAGTAGTCTACTGTCGCTCTGTGTGTTTTTATAGACTCATGGGTCCCACTATTCCCATACATGGGGCGGTGGGGGGCAGTGATTTAAGGTAAGGGTCAGGAGTTGAGAGGAGATGTGAGAGAAAACCTTTCCACCCAGAGGCTGATGGGAACCTGGAATTCCCTGCCTGCTAGGGTGGGATGGGCAGAAACCCTGATCACATTGAAGAGGTGCTGTGATGTGTATTTGTGAGGTCAGTTCATGCAAGGCTTTGGGCCAAGTGCTGGAAAACAGGATCAGCATAGTTAGCTGGGTGCTTTTGATCGATGCAAACTCAATGGGCTAAAGGGCCTTTTTCTATGCTGTGGATCTCAACAAACCTATGTCCATTCTTCCTTTAGTCAGAAAACGGGCCTTGAATCTTCCAAGGTTTCTTTTTGTTTTCTCTGCTGTCCTGTTCCCTTATGGAGAAATGGCTCCAGGTCATTGTCCAAGTATCTATAAGCCCTTGACTGAGAGTGAGGAAGTTATCTATTCCCATAGTCACACTTACAGCAGGGGTTGCTGTGTAGCAGTCAGGAAAAGACACTTTGACAGAATTCCTTTTGCCTCTCACAGGTCCATGTGCTCAATATAGATTGGCTGATACACACTGGGGAAAAATAGATGATGAATTACCTTCACCCCTCCCTGAAACCCTTTAACTCCACTGGCTCCTCCCTCTGCAAACCCCCCCTTTCCCTTATTCACGTTTTCCATTTTCCCAACCTTCCATTTTCTTCCCGAGCCCAACCTTTGTCTCGTCCCTGTCCTCCTTCCCCTCCTATCACCTGTCTGCTTTACTCTGCCTTACCTCCCTCATCTTCTCTGCTCCTCGTTTTCCATCCTTGCTTCTCCTGCCTCTTTACTTCCATTTACTCTTCCTCACCTCGGTCTTCATCAGAATCTCTCAAACTTGTGTGAACTAGAACACTGCACAGTTTTGACTTACCAGTTTTGAGCAGCAGGGAATAAATTTTCAATCTCTCACTGTAAAAGGTGAGCTATCTCATTGCTGCTCCAAGCATCAATTCTCTGTCTTTTTAGGAAAGTTTAGGTCCCAACAATAGAAATATTTCAGCCAATCTTCCTGCTTTTGCAGTGCATTTCAGTTTGAGGGAGAGCTGCAGCAAGTTTCCACTTTATTCCTTTGATAGAGGAGTAAACTATTCTGAAGTTACACATCCAAGACCCTTCGCCAAGAGGCAAAAATATAAATTGCTGGAGAAACTCAGCAGGTATGGCAGCATCTGTGAAGAGAAAGCAAAGTTACCATTTTGGGTCCAGTGACCCTTCCTCAGAACCAGCCCATTCTGAACTGTTCCATTCTGGAGAAGGGTCATTGGACCCAAAACATTAACTTTGCTTTCTCTCCACAGATGCTGCCTGACCTGAGTTTTTCCGGCAATTTCAGTTTTTGTTTCTGATGTCTGTCATTCGCAGATCTTTGATTTTTTTAAAACCCATTTACAAGAGTCTTTATAATAAGGTCTTTCTTACCCAATTCTTTGATGCATGGACTGGGCTTTGGTATAATATATGGTTGTACAAAGTTGCTGGTGTATTTCTGGCCTTTGTCCATCCGGAGAGCATTGTATTGATGGTTCCTATGTAGAACAACCAGAGTAAGCCATGGGGAATGTGGCAGCATTTACATTTACCTGCATGTTGTAGATTGGAGCTCTGCATAGGACCAGAACCAGAGGTCATTCTTCAAGGATGACAAAGACTTAAGGAAGAACTCAAAATGTTGCACATGAAGTCATGTAATGTTACATACAAAAAATGGCATCCATAACATCACATGCCATCCAAACACTTCCCTTCATCTGCTGGATCTCAATGTGCACTATTTCCTGGCCCTTCTACTTTCCCTGGTTATGAAGTACTACCCAATTCTGATCTCTTTTAATTGCTGCTCAGCAACTAAAAAAAAATTCTTCATAAAGAGGCCACCTGTGAACTGTATTAACAGAGATAGATGACCAGAAATCAGCTTCCCCTGGTAGCCCTGTCATGACTCATTAATGAATTGGTTAGAGGTCAAATGGAGTGTTTGCTTTGACTGACACCTTTATAATGGTATAATAAATAATTCTATTGTCCAACTTTGTTTTCAATGCTTGCATGTCAATGTGGAGAAGATTAAGTTCTGTAAACCTTCTGCTATGGTAATAACAGCTCAGCCAGACTGGTACACTTATAGGAGAAAATGAGGTTTGCAGATGCAGGAGATCAGAGTTGAGAGTGTGTTGCTGGAAAAGCGCAGCATCTGAGGAGCAGGAGAATCGACGTTTTGGGCCAGAGCTCTTCATCTGCCTGACCTGCTGAGCTTCTCCAGCACCACACTCTTTGACTCTGATATCCAGCATCTGCAGTTTCCTGATGAAGGGCTCTGGCCCAAAACATTGATTCTCCTGCTCCTCGGATGCTGTCTGACCTGCTGCGCTTTTCCTGCAACACAGTCTCGACTCTGCTATACTTATAGGGTTGTGCAACAGCTGTTTCAAATGATTTTTGAATAGGTGTTTTTAAAGTGTATTTCAGTACCTTCCATTGTTGTTATATAGTTCATTGGATCCTTTGTGCCTACAGTGTGTGAATGGTAGAAGGTGGGGCATGGAAGAGCATTGGGGAATTGAAGTGGAAAGGGGAAGTTGAGTTAGAGTGGAGAATAGAGGTGGATTGGGGACATGGAGGTTGGATATGGAATAGAGGTGCTGTGGGGGCGAGTTGCAAGAAATGTGTTCTAGATTTCTAACCAGCTGTTGCAGCAACTGGAATGAAGCCACAGAGAACCAAGGCAGGGCCCAACACCCTCCCATCTCCATGACTGGACCCAATCTGCATTGGAGCCAACAGCAACTCCCAGAGCGAAGGCAGAGGCTATAGGGTTAGGATTGGGGTTCCTCACACTCAGGAAGGTTTACTGAGTTGACAGACCACTTTAGTCAAGCTGCCCACCTGGATGGTGGCAGCAGGTATCTGCTATTACGTTCATTTCTTTCTGAGATATTTGGAAATTTCTGAAGAAAAGAAGCATCTGCATCAGAACTTTGCTCTGAGTGAGAATGCTTTACTGACACCTAGTGTCAGCAAGGAGGATGGCACTGGGATTATTCAAACCCCATATTAATCCAATAGTTACTTTGACTGATGCTGGACAACACCACTGCATTGATCAGGCTGGAAGGTTAGTCAAGGTGAGTCGAAGAGTGTGGTGCTGGAGAAGCACAGCCAGTCAGGCAGCATCCGAGAGCAGGAGAGTCAATGTTTCAGGCAAAAGCCCTTCATTAGGAATTCCTGATGAAGAGCTTATGCCTGAAACGTTGACTCTCCTGCTCCTCGGATGCTGCCTGACCTGCTGTGCTTTTCCAGCACCACACTCTTTGACTCTGATATCCAGCATCTGTAGTCCTCACTTTCTCCCTGTTGAGTCAATGACACTGATTCAAACATTGAGTGACCAATATCGGATTAGTCCCAGAAATGGACGTGAGAATCACTTTCTGTTGAAAAGCACAAGAGTGAGAGTGAAATGACACATGCTCACCATGTTGCATCTCCATCACCTCTTGCCCCTCCATCCCTCACAAAATCTTTGTTCTTCTCCACATTTCATATTTACAATGAGTTCAGTTACCAAATGGAGACATGGAATGAGTGAGATATCTCTTTGTTTTCTATGTGTTATATCAGAATGTAAATTACCAAAATGCATCAATGTATTTCGTCATTATTTGGCAATGCTGATGTTGAACTGGGGCACACAAAGTTAAAAATCACACAACGCCAGGTTACCGCCCAACAGGTTTCTTTGGAAGCACTAGCCTTCGGAGCGCTGCTCCTTCGGGTTGATAAACCACCTAATGAAGGAGCAGCGCTCCGAAAGCTAGTACTTCCAAATAAACCTGTTGACTATTTTGTCATTGGCTTAGTCATAGGAGACAGAGTGTAACAGTGGAAGGATGCTTTTCAGAATGGAGTGTTGTGACTAGTGGTGTTTCACAGGGATCAGTGCTAGGACCTCTGTTGTTCATGGTCTACATAAATGACTTGGAGGAAAGTATGGCTGGTCTAATTAGTAAGTTTGCAGATAATACAAAGGTTGGTGGAGTTGCAGATAGTGAGGAAGATTATCAGAGGATTCAGTAGGATATAGATCAGTTGGAGTTGAAAATGTGTTGCTGGTTAAAGCACAGCAGGTTAGGCAGCATCCAAGGAACAGGAAATTCAACGTTTCGGGCCAGAGCCGTCGGTCGGTATAGATCAGTTGGAGGCCTAGGCAAGAAGATGGCAGATGGAGTTTAATCTGGATAAATGTGAGGTGATGCATTTTGGAAGGTAGAGTACGGGTGGAAATTATACAGTGAATGGCAGAGCCCTTAGGAGTATTGATATGCAGTGGGATCTGGGTGTGCAGAGCCACAGATCACTGGTAGATAAGGCAGTAAAAAGGGCTTACGGCATGCTTGCTTTCATTGGAAGGGGCGTTGAGTATAAGGATAGATAAGTTATGCTGCAGCTTTATAGAAATTTAGGTAGGCCACACTTCGAATATTTTATGTAGTTTTATTTATAGGATCAGAGAATCTCTACAGTGTGGAAACAGGTCCTTCAGCCCAACAAGTCCACACTGACCCTCTGAACAGTAACCCACCCAGACCCATTCCCCTACTATATTTACCTGACTAATGCAACTAACCCACACATCCCTGAACACGATGAGCACTTTAGCATGGCCAATTCACCTGACCTGCATACCTTTGGATTGTGGGAGGAAACCAGAGCTCCCAGAGGAAACCCACCGAACACAGGGAGAGTGTGCAAACTCCACGCAGACAGTAACTTAAGGGTGGAATCAAACCCAGGTCCCTGGTGCTGTGAGGCAGCAGTGCTAACCACTGAGCCGCTGTACCAAACACTAGTCACCACACCATGCCGTTCTGATCACCCACACTACTAGAAGGATGTGGATGCTTTGGAGAAGGTACAGAAAAGGTTTACCAAGATGTTGCCTGGTATGGGGGATTTTAGCTGTTAAGAAAGGTTGGATAGACTGAGTTTGTTTTCACTGGAATGCAGGAGTTTGAGAAGTTTATAAGGTTGTGAATGGTATGGATAGAGTGGAAAGTATGTGTCTTTTTCTCAGTGAGGAAGGATCATTTACTAGGGGACACAGGTTCGAGGTACAGGGAGGGAGTTTAAAAGAGATGTGGAGGGAAGTTTTTCACACAAAGGGTGGTGAGTGTCTGGAATGCGCTGCTAGAGGAGGTGGTGGAAGCAGACACAATAGCAGCTTTCAATGAGCACCCAGACAAATACAGGAATAGGAAGGGAATAGAGAGATATAAATCCTGTAAGTGAAGACAGTTTTAGTTTTAAAACATGTCAGACTTGGAGGGCTGAAGGGCCTGTTCCTGTGCTATACTGTTGTTTTGTTCTTTGTTCTATGTGTTACACATCGTTAAATCAAGGAGCTCCTCCCTGTATTGTTTATGAATTCCCCATCTCTAATCCATGACTTTTTTTTGGGAGTTCACAAAACCAGGAATTCGAGGATTCACATCGGAGTGAAAAAAACAGAAATTGCTGGAGAAACTCAGTGGGTCTGGCAGCAACTGTGGAGAGAGACACAGAGTTAGCATTTCCCTTCTCCAGAACATTGGTTTCTACTTTCGAGTCCCAGTTCCTGCTTCTGAAACCTCTGGGAATTACACAACCCAGGCGCCACTATAGACCATTCTCCAAAGCCAGCACGACCCAGGAACTACAGCTGGGGAGGACTAAAGCTTCCCTCCACCAATGGAGAATCACTGACTTTCCATTTCTATTTGGTGGTGATCTCTGTATGGGCTTCCAATTTAATTCTTGACTCAACGTGAAGAGATCTTTTCAACCCACACAGTAGTGCAGATCTTCAAGTGGAACGTCAGGGGCTGAGGGGTGATCTTATAAGAGGTTTATAAAGCCATGAGGGGCATGGATAGGATAAATAGGCAAGGTTTTTTCCTCAGGGTAGGGAATCCAAAACTAGAGAGCATAGGTTTAAGGTAGAGGGGAAAGATTTAAAAGGGACCTAAGGGGCAACATTTTCACGCAAAGGAGTCAGCTGCCAGAGGAAGTGGCGAAGGCTGGTTCAATTACAACATTTAACAGGCATCAGGACAGATACATGGATAGGAAGGATTTAAAGGGATATGGGCAAACAGTCACAAATGAGACTAATTCAGTTTAGGAAATCTGCACGAAAGGTCAGCTTCCGTCCTGTAAGACTTTAGAACATAGAACAAAACAGCGCAGAACAGGCCCTTCGGCCCTCGATGTTGCACTGACCTGTGAATTATTCTCAGCTTGTCCCCCTACACTATCCCAACATCATCCACGTGCTTGTCCAAGGATTGTTTAAATCTCCCTAATGTGGCTGAGTTGACGACATTAGCAGGTAGCGCATTCCACGCCCTTACCACTCCCTGCGTAAAGAACCTGCCTCTGACATCTGTCTTAAATCTATTACCCCTCAATTTGTAGTTATGCCCCCTCGTATAAGCTAACGTCATCATCCTCGGAAAAAGACTTTCACTGTCTACCCTATCTAATCCTCAGATCATCTTGTATGTCTCTATCAAATCCCCCCTTAGCCGCCTTCTTTCCAATGAGAACAGACCCAAGTGTCTCAGTCTTTCCTCATAAGACTTTCCCTCCAGACCAGGCAATATCCTGGTAAATCTCCTCTGCACCTTTTCCAATGCTTCCACGTCCTTCCTGAAATGTGGCGACCAGAACTGTACACAATATTCCAAGTGTGGCCCGCACTAGCGTTTTGTATAGTTGCAGCATGATATTTGCAACTATGGAACTCGATCTCTCTACAAATGAAACCTAACACACCGTATGCCATCTTAACAGCACTATCCACCTGGGTGGCAATGTTCAGGGATCTGTGTACATAGACACCAAGATCCTTCTGCACATCCACACTGCCAAGAATCTTTCCATTGACCCAGTACTCTGCCTTCCTGTTACTCTTCCCAAAATGCATCACCTCACATTTAGTTGCATTTAATTAGTTACAATAACAAGAGATCATGCTTTCAAGGTGAGAGGCGGAAAGTTTAAGGGGGATACACGCGGTAAGTACTTCACACAGAGGGTGGTAGGTGCCTGGAACGCGTTGCCAGCAGAGGTGGTAGAGGCAGGCACGGTAGATTCATTTAAGATGCGTCTGGACAGATGCATGAGTAGGTGGGGAGCAGAGGGATACAGATGCTCAGGAATTGAACGACAGGTTTAGACTTGGATCAGCTCAGGCTTGGAGGACCTAAGGGCCTGTTCCCGAGCTGTAAATTTTCTTTGTTCTCTTTGTTTTTTGTTCTTTGAACTCCATTTGCCACCTCTCAGCCCAATTCCTCAGTTTATCCAAGTCCCCCTGTAACATTCTTCCACACTGTCCACTACTCCACCGACTTTAGCGTTGTTTGCAAAATTACTAATCCATCTACCTATGCCTGCGTCTAAGGCATTTATAAAACTGACAAACAGCAGTGGTCCAAAAACAGATCCTTGTGGCACACCACTAGTAACCGGACTCCAGGCTGAATATTTTCTATCAACCACCACTCGCTGCCTTCTTTCAGAAAGCCAGTTTCTAATCCAAACTGCTAAATCACCCTCAATTCCATGCCTCTGCATTTTCTCCAACAGCCTACCATGTGAAAACTTATCAAAGGCTTTACTGAAGTCCATGTACACCACGTCAACTGCCCCACCCTCGTCCACATGCTTGATCACCTTCTCAAAAAACGCAATGAGGTTTGATGAAACCATGTTGACTATCTCCATTCAATTGTTGCTTGGTAGATGATTATAAATCTTATCTCTTATAATTCTTTCCAAAACCTTTCCTACAGCAGAAGTAAGGCTCACTGGTCTATAATTACCTGGGTCATCTCTACTGCCCTTCTAGAACAAGGGCACAACATTTGCAATCCTCCAGTTCTCAGGTACTAAACCTATAGACAATAATGACTCAAAGATCAAGGCCAAAGGCTCTGCTATCTCCTCCCTAGCTTCCTAGTGAATCCTCGGATAAATCCCGCCCAGCCCAGGGGTCTTGTCTACTATCACTCCTTCTAGAATTGATGACACCTGTTCGTAACTAACCTCCAACCTTTCGAGTCTAATATCTCGTACCTCATTCTTCTCTTCCACAATATTCTCCTTTTCCTGAGTGAAAACCGATGAGTAATTTTCATTTAGCACCTCTCCAATCTCCACAGGGTCTAAACTCAACTTCCCACTTCTGTCTTTGACTGGACCTATTCCTCTTCTTGTCATCCTTTTATTCCTCACATACCTATAGAAAGCTTTAGGGTTCTCTTTTATTCTATTTGCTAAAGACTGCTCGTGTCCTCTCTTTGCTCTTCTAAACTCTCTCTTTAAACCCTTCCGAGCTGATCTCTAACTCTCCATCGCCTCATCTGAACCATCTTGCCTCATCAACACATAAGCCTCCTCCTTCTTCATAATAAGATATGTAATTTCTGTTGTAAGCCATGGTTCCCTTACCTTATCACTTCCTCCCTGCCAGGCAGGGACATACCTATCAAGGACACGCAATATCTGTTCCTTAAACCAGCTCCACATTTCCATTGTCTGCATCCCACGCATTTTGCTACCTCATTCTATGCATCCTAGTTCTTGCCAAATCGCATTATAATTGCCCTCGCCCCATCGATAACTCTTGACCTGTGGCATGTACCTATCCCTTTCTATTGCTAAACGAAATGTAACTGAATTATGGTCACTCCCTCCAAAGTGCTCACCTACAACTAAATCAAACACCTGGCCTGGTTCATTACCAAGCACTAGATCCAGTGTGGCCTCCCCTCTTATCAGCCCCTCGACATACTGTGTCAGGAAACTCTCCCGTACACATTGGACAAAAACTGATCCATCCGACACACTAGAGTTATAGCATTTCCAGTTAATGTTGAGAAAGTTAAATTCCCCCATAATGACCACCCTGTTCCTTTCCCTCCTATCCAGAATAATGTTGCTAATCCTCTCTTCACCTCCCTGGAACTCGGCAGAGGCCTATAAAAAACTCCAAGCAGCCTGACCTCTCCTCTCCTGTTTCTAACCTCAGCCCATACCACCTCAGTAGATGAGTCCTTCTCAAAAGTTCTTTCAGCCACTGTTATAATATCCTTGACTAACAAGGCCACACCGCCCCCTTTTACCACCTTGCCTGTTCTTAAGAAAGATCTAAACCCTGGAATCTGCAACATCCATTCCTCACCCTGATCTATCCATGTCTCCGAAATGGCAACAACATCGAAGTCCATCCATGCTGCAAGCTCACCTACCTTATTTCAGGTATTTCTGGCGTTGAAGTAGACACAGTTCAAATCAGCTTGCTGTCTGCCAGCACATTCCTGTGACCAGAAGTCCTGTCCCTGTCCTTCCTACTCGCATCCTCCTGTGCACTGCAACTTACACCTCAGGTTCCCATTTCCTGTCTGAGCTAGTTTAAACCCATCCGAAGAGCACCAGCAAATTTCCCACCCAGGATATTAGTACCGTGCTGGTTCAAGTGAAGTTTATGACTCTACCACTGATATAGCAATGGGGCAATTACAGCAGTGCAGCGTTCACAGCCATGCAGCAGACGTAACACAAGAGCAGACAAAAGAGTGGAGCAGACAAAAGAACACACCACTGCAGCAGGTAAAGTAGCGTCACATATACAGCAGTGTACAGATATAGCAGTGTAGCAGATACAGCCATGTAGCAGATACTGCTGTGCAGCAGATACAGCCATGCAGCAGATGCAGCAGTTTAGCAGGTATAGCAGCGCAACAGGTTTTGCAGTGCAGCAGATACAGCAGTGCAGCAGATATAACAGTGTAGCAGACACAGCAGTGTTGCTGATACAGCAGTGTAGCAGATACAGCAATGTACTGGCACAGCAACGTAGCAAATAAAGCAGTTTAGCTGATACAGCAGTGTACAGCCGTGCAGCAAGTAAAGCAGTGCTGCAGATACAGCAGTGCAGCATTTACAGCAGTGTAGCAGATTCAGCAGTGCTGCAGATGCAGCAATTTAGCAGGTATAGCAGTGTAGCAGATACAGCAGTGTTGCTGATACAGCAGTGTACTGGCACAGCAATGTAGCAGATAAGGCAGTTTAGCTGATACAGCTGTGTACAGCCGTGCAGCAAGTATAGCAGTGTAACAAATACAGTAATGTAGCAGATACAGCAGTGCAGCAGATACAGCAGAGCAGCAGAAACTGCAGTGTTGCAGATGCAGCAGTTCAGCAGGTATAGCAGTGAAGCAAATATAACAGGATACCAGATACAGCAGTGTAGCAGGTGCAGCAGCGCAGCAGATATCGAAGTGTAGCAGAAACTGCAGTGTACATATATAGCGGTGTAGCAGATAGCAATGTTGCTGATACAGCAGTGTACCAGATTCAGCAGTATACCAGATTCAGCAGTATTCCAGATGCAGCAGTGTACCCGATACAGCAGTGTACCAGATATAGCAGATGCAGCAGTGTACCAGCTACAGCAGTGTACCAGATGTAGCAGATACAGCAGTGTCGCAGATATAGCAATGTAGCTGATACAGCAGTATAGCAGATTCAGCAGTGCAGCAGATATCGAAGTGTAGCAGAATCTGCAGTGCCGCAGATGCAGCAGTGTTGCAGATACAGCAGTGTTGCAGATACAGCAGTGTTGCAGATAAAGCAGTGTTGCAGATACAGCAGTGTAGCAGATATCGAAGTGTAGCAGAATCTGCAGTGCCACAGATGCAGCAGTGTTGCAGATACAGCAGTGTAGCAGATTTAGCAGTGTTGCAGATATAGCAGTGTTGCAGATAGAACAATGCAGCAGATACAGCAGTGCAGCAGATACAGCAGTGCAGCAGATATAGCAGTATACCAGATACAGCAGTGCTGCAGATTCAGCAGTGTTGCAGATAAAACAGTGTTGCAGATAAAGCAGTGTTGCAGATACAGCAGTGTAGCAGATAAGCAGTGTAGCAGATTCAGCAGTGTAGCAGATTCAGCAGTGTTGCAGATATAGCAGTGTTGCAGATACAGCAGTGTTGCAGATAGAACAATGCAGCAGATACAGCAGTGCAGCAGATATAGCAGTATACCAGATTCGTCAGTGTTGCAGATTCAGCAGTGCTGCAGATTCAGCAGTGTAGCAGATATCGAAGTGTAGCAGAATCTGCAGTGCCGCAGATGCAGCAGTGTTGCAGATATAGCAGTGTAGCAGATATAGCAGTGTTGCAGATAAAGCAGTGTTGCAAGTACAGCAGTGCAGCAGATACAGCAGTGCAGCAAATATAGCAGTGCAGCAGATACAGCAGGGTCGCAAATATAGCAATGTTGCTGATACAGCAGTGTAGCGTACAGCAGTATACCAGATACAGCAGTGTACCAGATTCAGCAGTGCAACAGAAACTGCAGTGCCGCAGATGCAGCAGTTCAGCAGATATAGCAGTGTAGCAGATACAGTAGTGTAGCAGATACAACAGTGTTGCAGATACAGCAATGCATCAGATACAACAGTGTTGCAGATTCAGCAGTGTTGCAGATACAGCAGTGTAGCAGATACAGCAGTGTAGCAGATATAGCAGTGTTGCAGATAGAACAGTGTTGCGGATAAAGCAGTGTTGGAGATACAGCAGTGTAGCAGATAGAGCAGTGTAGCAGATATAGCAGTGTTGCAGATAGAACAGTGTAGCAAATAAAGCTGTGTTGCAGATATAGCAGTGTACCAGATTCAGCAGTGTACCAGATTCAGCGGTGCTGCAGATTCAGCAGTGTAGCAGATATCAAAGTGTAGCAGAATCTGCAGTGCCGCAGATGCAGCAGTGTTGCAGATATAGCAGTGTAGCAGATATAGCAGTGTTGCAGATAAAGCAGTGTTGCAAGTACAGCAGTGCAGCAGATACAGCAGTGCAGCAAATATAGCAGTGCAGCAGATACAGCAGGGTCGCAAATATAGCAATGTTGCTGATACAGCAGTGTAGTGTACAGCAGTATACCAGATACAGCAGTGTACCAGATTCAGCAGTGCAACAGAAACTGCAGTGCCGCAGATGCAGCAGTTCAGCAGATATAGCAGTGTAGCAGATACAGTAGTGTTGCAGATACAGCAGTGTTGCAGATACAGCAATGCATCAGATACAGCAGTGTTGCAGATTCAGCAGTGTTGCAGATACAGCAGTGTAGCAGATATAGCAGTGTTGCAGATAGAACAGTGTTGCGGATAAAGCAGTGTTGGAGATACAGCAGTCTAGCAGATAGAGCAGTGTAACAGATATAGCAGTGTTGCAGATAGAACAGTGTAGCAAATAAAGCTGTGTTGCAGATATAGCAGTGTACCAGATTCAGCAGTGTACCAGATTCAGCGGTGCTGCAGATTCAGCAGTGTAGCAGATATCGAAGTGTAGCAGAATCTGCAGTGCTGCAGATGCAACAGTGTTGCAGATACAGCAGTGTAGCTGATGCAGCAGTGCAGCAGATATAGCAGTGTTTCAGATTTAGCAGTGCAGCAGATACAACAGTGCAGCAGATACAACAGTGCAGCAGATATGGCAAAGTTGCTGAAACAGAAGTGTACCAGATATCGAGGTGTAGCAGAAATTACAGTGCTGCAGATGCAGCAGTTCAGCAGGTATAGCAGTGAAATAGATACAGCGGTGTAGCAGATACAGCAGTGTAGCAGATACAGCAGTGTAGCAGATACAGCAATGTATAGATATAGGCGATGTTGCTGATACAGCAGTGTACCAGATTCAGAATTGCAGCAGATATCGAAGTGTAGCAGAAACTGCAGTGCCGCAGATGCAGCAGTGTACAGATATAGCGGTGTAGCAGATATAGCAATGTTTCTGATATGCAGTGCAGCAGATATAGCAGTGTAGCAGATATAGCAGTGTAGTAGATATAGCAGTGTAGCAGATACAGTAGTGTAGCAGATACTACAGTGTAGCAGATACAGCAGTGTAGCAGATGTAGCAGTGTAGCAGATACAGCATTGTAGCAGATATAGCAGTGTAGCAGATACAGCAGTGTAGCAGATGCAGCAGTGTACAGATATAGCGGTGTAGCAGATATAGCAATGTTTCTGATATGCAGTGTAGCAGATATAGCAGTGTAGCAGATACAGTAGTGTAGCAGGTATAGCAGTGTAGCAGATACAGCAGTGTAGCAGATATAGCAGTGTAGCAGATACAGCAATGCAGCAGATTCAGCAGTGCAGCAGATATCAAAGTGTAGCAGAAACTGCAGTGCTGCAGATGCAGCAGTTTAATAGGTATAGCAGTGCAGCAGATACGGGAGTGCAGCAGATACATCAGTTTAGCAGAAACAGCAGTGTACAGCCATGCAGCAAGTAAAGCAGTGTAACAGATACAGCAATGTAGCTGATACACCACAGTAGCAGATAAAGCAGTGTCACAGATAAAGCAGTGTATAGATATAGCAGTGTTGCTGACACAGCTGTGTCGCATGCAGCAGTGTACCAGATTCAGCAGTCAAGCTGATACAGTAGTGTAGCAGATACAGCAGTTTACCAGATTCAGCAGTTTAGCAGATATCGAAGTGTAGCAGAAACTGCAGTGCTGCAGATGCAGTGGTTTAGCAGGTGTAGCAGTGTCACAGATACAGCAGTGTCACAGATACAGCAGTGTTGCAGACACAACAGTGTATAGATATAGCTGTGTCGCAAATATAGCAATGTTGCTGATACAGCTGTGTAGCATACAGCAGTGTACCAGATTCAACAGTCTAGCTGATACAGCAGTGTACCAGATTTAGCAGTGTAGCAGATACAGCAGTGTAGCAGATTCAGCAGAGCAGGAAATATCGAAGTGTAGCAGAAACTGCAGTGCCGCAGATGCAGCAGTTTAACAGGTCTAATAGTGCAGCAGATACGGGAGTGCAGCAGATACGGGAGTGCAGCTGATACGTCAGTTTAGCAGAAACAGCAGTGTACAGCCGTGCAGCAAGTACAGCAGTGTAACAGATACAGCAATGTAGCTGATACACCACAGTAGCAGATAAAGCAGTGTCACAGATAAAGCAGTGTATAGATATAGCAGTGTTGCAAATATAGCAGTGTTGCTGATACAGCTGTGTAGCATGCAGCAGTGTACCAGATTCAGCAGTCTAGCTGATACAGCAGTGTACCAGATTCAGCAGTGCAGCAGAAACTGCAGTGTAGCAGATATAGCAGTATAGCAGATAAAACAGTGTTGCAGATACAGCAGCGCAGCAGTGCAGCAAATATAGCAGTTCAGCAGATACAGCAGTGTAGCGTACAGCAGTATACCAGATACAGCAGTGTACCAGATTCAGCAGTGCAGCAGAAACTGCAGTGCAGCAGATGCAGCAGTGTAGCAGATACAGTAGTGTACCAGATACAGTAGAGTACCAGATACAGTAGTGTACCAGATGTAGCAGTATAACAGTTTAGCAGGTATAGCAGTGTTGCAGATACAGCAGTGTAGCAGATACAGTAGTGTACCAGATACAGTAGTGTAGCAGATGTAGCAGTATAACAGTTTAGCAGGTTTAGCAGTGTTGCAGATACAGCAGTGTCGCAGATACAGCAGTGTCGCAAATACAGCAGTGTGGCAGATACAGCAGTGTGGCAGATACAGTAGCGTCGCATACAGCAGTGTACAGATATAGCAGTGTAGCAGATACAGCAATGTATAGATATTGGCGATGTTGCTGATACAGCAGTGTACCAGATTCAGAATTGCAGCAGATATCGAAGTGTAGCAGAAACTGCAGTGCCGCAGATGCAGCAGTGTACAGATACAGCAGTGTAGCAGATAAAGCAATGTTTCTGATACAGCAGTGCAGCAGATATCAAAGTGTAGCAGAAACTGCTGTGCTGCAGATGCAGCAGTTTAATAGGTATAGCAGTGCAGCAGATACGGGAGTGCAGCAGATACATCAGTTTAGCAGAAACAGCAGTGTACAGCCGTGCAGCAAGTACAGCAGTGTAACAGTTACAGCAATGTAGCTGATACACCACAGTAGCAGATAAAGCAGTGTCACAGATAAAGCAGTGTATAGTTATAGCAGTGTTGCAAATATAGCACAGCTGTGTAGCATGCAGCAGTGTACCAGATTCAGCAGTCTAGCTGATACAGCAGTGTAGCAGATACAGTAGTGTAGCAGATACAGCAGTTTACCAGATTCAGCAGTGCAGCAGATATTGAAGTATAGCAGAAACTGCAGTGCTGCAGATGTAGCAGTTTAGCAGGTATAGCAGTGTCGCAGATACAGCAGTGTCGCAGATACAGCAGTGTACCAGAGGCAGCAGTGTAGCAGATACAGCATTGCAGCAGATACAGCAGTGTACAGATAAGCAGTGTAGCGGATATAGCAGTGTAGCAGATACAGTAGTGTAGCAGGTATAGCAGCGTAGCAGAGACGGCAGTGTAGCAGGTACACCAGTGTAGCCAAAATAGTAGTGTAACAGATACAGCAGTATACCAGATACAGCAGTGCAGCAGATATTGAAGTGTAGCAGAAACTGCAGTGCCGCAGATGCAGCGTTGTAGCAGATATAGCAATGTAGCAGATATAACAGTGTAGCAGATACAGTGGTGTACAGATATAGCAGTGTAGCAGATACAGCTATGTTGTAGATACAGCAGTGTAGCAGGCACAGTAATGTAGCAGATGTAACAGTTTAGGAGATACAGCAGTGTACAACTGTGCAGCAAGTATAGCAGTGTGCCAGATTCAGCAGTGTACAGATATAGCGGTGTAGCAGATACAGCTGTGTACAAACATAGCAGTGTAGTAGATATTGCAATGTGACTGATACTGTAGTGTAGCAGATATAGCAATGTAGCTGATACAGCAGTCTAGCAGATATAGCAGTGCAGCTGACACAGAAGTGTACAGATATAGCAGTGTAGTAGACATAGCAATGTAGATGATACAACAGTGATGCAGATACAGCACTGTAGCAGATACAGCACTGTAGCAGATATAGCAGTGTAGCAGATATAGCAGTGTAGCAGATACAGCAGTGTAGGAGATATGGCAGTGTAGGAAATATAACAATGTAACAGATATAACAGTGTAGTGGACATGGAAATGTGGATGTAGGTGGATGTAGATCTATCACCCCCTGAGAAAAGGAACAGAAAGTGACTTCACCACAGGAAATAACATCACCACAGGAAATAACATCACCAAAGGAAATAACATCACCAAAGGAAATAACATCACCAACCCAAAGAAACCCAAACATATAAATAGAAAGCAGGAGGTTTCAGCGGTGCTTTGCACGAGGTCCACTGAAGATGTTACCCTTTAAGGTAATGAAATGTCTGGAAATGAACCATTCAGCTCAGCAACCTACATCCAAAACATCAACCTGAGCTACAAATCTTCTCAAAACGTGCTGACATAACAATGTAGTTGATATAGTAGGGTAGCAAATACAGCAGTGCAGCAGGTCTAGCAATGTCGCAAATACTGCAGTGTAACAGGTATCGCAATGTAGCAGATATAACAGTTTAGCAGATACAGAAGTATACAGCTGGTCAGCAGATATAGCAGTGCAGCAGATACAGCAGTGTCGCAGATACAGCAGTGCAGCAAGTATAGCAATGTCGCAGATACAGCAGCGTAACAGGTATCGCAATGTAGCAGACATAACAGTGTAATAGATATGGCAGCGTAGCAGATATAGTGGTGTCACAGATACAGCAGTGTAGCAGGCACAGCAATTTAGCAGATATAACAGTTTAGCAGATACAGAAGTGTACAGTTGATCAGCAGATATAGCGGTGCAGCAGATACAGCAGTGTAGCTGATACAGCAGTGCAGCAGATATAGTGTACCAGATTCAGCAGTGCAAGTATCAGAGTGTAGCAGATACAGCTGTGCTGCAGATACAGTAGTGCAGCAGGTCCAGTAGTGTATCCCAGCGGCGGGAGCTGGGCGGAAATGAAGGCAGAGCGCAAAGCCGGTCGGGAAGGTAAGTGATTGTTATTTGAGTGGGTGTGTTCTAGACCCCAGGTCCTACAAAGTAGGGCCTCCCTCCCTCCCTCCTCCTCTAACCTACATTAAAAGTCCACAGACTTGCCCCAAAAAGAGGGTCCAAGGAAGTTCCTGTCGATTGAAGAGTGAGGCTTTAGTTCAGGAGTCTTTGACAAGGAGGTTGAGTGAAGTGATTACGCCACAGTTGAAGAGGGTGAAGACATGACTGCCCAGCTGGTTCAGTGTGCTACGTGCTTGATGTGGGAGGTCAACGACTCTGGTGTGTCTGGCTCGTATAAGTGTGGAAAGCATGTGCACGTTCAGCTACTGACAGAGCATATTGCAGCACTGATGAAAGAACTCGAGGACCTTAGGCTCATCCGAGAGAAAGAGATCTTTCTGGACAAGACCTTCAGCGAGGTTATTACACCGACCATACCAGAAGAGAGTGGACAATGAGGAAGGCAGAGAGGAGACAGGTGCAAGAGACCCCAGGGGAAGTACCTGTCAGGAACAAGTTGAATCTTTTGGAAACAGTAGAGACAGATGACACTGCCAGTCCGCGAGGCGGCCAGGTCTGTCAGTCAAAAGTTGGCGCAGAGGCAGAGCGGAAGAGTCGGACATCGCACAGAGCCGTGGTAATAGGGGACTCCATCGTGAGAGGAACTGACCGGAGTTTTTGTGGCAGCAGATGGGACTTAAGGATGGTGTGTGGCCTTCCTGGTGCCAGGGTGAAAGACATTGTGGACAGAATGCAGGACATCCTCAAGGACGAAGGTGAAGAGTTAGAGGTGGTGGTACACGTCAGCACAAATGATGTCAGAAAGAAGAGGAGGAACATACTACAGCGGGACTTCAGAGAACTAGGAAGAAGGCTGAAAAACAGGACGTCCCAGGGTGGTTATCTCCGGTTTGCTTCCAGTTCCTCGGGCTGGTGAGGCCAGAAACAGGGAGATCATGGACTTGAACGTGTGGCTGGGGAACTGGTGCAGGAAGCAAGGATTTAAATTCTTGGATCACTGGGGTATGTTTTGTGGTCAGCATAAATTCAACAAGAGAGATGGTTTGCACCTTAATACGTTAGGGACCAGCATTCTGACAGGCAGGTTTGCTACTGCAACACAGCTACGTTTAAACTAAGTAGCGGCGGCGGGGGTGGGGGGGGGGGGGGAGGGGGGAACAAGCTGGATGTTTAAGAAGGAGATTGAAGGGAAAGTTAGAACAAGGGAAGTCAAGAAAGACAACTGTATCAATGAGGCAGAAAACTCAGAAAGGGATCATGCTGTAAGGTTGAGTGAAATAGGAGTTGATGGGAAGGGTGAGGGCAGTAACAAATTAAAAATACTATGCATGAATGCACAAAGCATTAGAAATAAGATGGATGAGCTTGAGGCTCTTTTGGAAATTGGCAGATACGATGTTGTGGGGATAACTGAGACATGGCTTCAAGTGGACAGGGCCTGGGAAATGAATATTCAAGGCTACATGTGCTATCGTAAGGACAGACTGACGGGCAGAGGGGGTGGGGTGGCCATGTTGGTAGGGGAGGATATTCAGTCCCTTACGCGGGGGGACCTAGAATCAGGGGATGTAGAGTCAGTGTGGATAGAGCTGAAAAATACTAAGGTTGTAAAGACCCTCTTGGGAGTTATCTACAGGCCCCCAAACAGTAAACTGGATGTCGGATGTAAGTTAAATCAGAAGCTGAAATTGGCCTGTCGCAAAGATGTTACTACAGTTGTTATGGGGGATTTCAACATGCAGGTAGACTGGGAGAATCAGGATGGTATTGGACCTCAAGAAAGAGACTTTATGGAGTGCCTCAGAGATGGATTCTTAGAACAGCTGGTGCTGGAGCTGACCAGGGAAGGCAATTCTGGATCTGGTGTTGTGCAACGAACCAGAATTGGTCAGGGACCTCGAAGTGAAGGAGCCACTGGGAAGTAGTGACCATAATACAATAAGCTTCAATCTGCAATTTGAGAGGGAGAGAGTACAATCGGAAGTGACAATATTTCTGTTGAATAAAGGGAACTATGGAGCTATGAGGGAGGAGCTGGCCAAAGTTCAATGGTGCAATACCTTAGCAGGGATGACCGTGGAGGAACAATGGCAGATATTTCTGTATATAATGTAGAAGTTGCAGGATCAGTTCATTCCAAAAAGGAAGAAAGATCCCAGGAGGAGGCATGGGCGGCCGTGGCTGACGAGGGAAGTTAAGAAACATATAAATTAAAAGAGAAAAAGTATAACATAGCAAAGATAAGTGGGAAAACGGAGGACTGGGAAGCTTTTAAGGAACAACAGAGGATTACTAAGAAGGAAATACACAGAGAAAAAATGAGGTACGAAGGTAAACTGGCCAATAATATAAAGGAGGATAGTAAAAGTTTTTTTAGGTATGTGAAAAGCAAAAAAATGGTTAAGACTAAAATTTGGCCTTTGAAGACAGAAACAGGGGACAAAGAAATGGCAGAAGAATTGATTTGGTATTTCAGATCTGTGTTCACTGGGGAAGACACAAGCAATCTCCCTGAGGTAACAGTGGCTGAAGGACCTGAACTTAAGGGAATCTATATTTGCCAGGAATTGGTGTTGGAGAGACTGTTAGGTCTGATGGTTGATAAGTCCCTGGGGCCAGATGGTCTACATCCCGGGGTATTGAAGGAGGTGGCTCGAGAAATCGTGGATGCGTTGGTGATTATTTTCCAGAGTTCGATAGATTTGGGATCAGTTCCTGCGGATTGGAGGGTGGCTAATATTATACCACTTTTTAAGAAAGGTGGGAGAGAGAAAGCAGGAAATTATAGACTAGTTAATCTGACCTCAGTGGTGGGAAAGATGCTGGAGTCTATTATAAAGGATGAAATTATGACACATCTGGATAGTAGTAGCAGGATAGGTCATAGTCAGCATGGATTTATGAAGGGGAAATCATGCTTCTGGAATTTTTTGAGGATGTAACTCTGAAGATGGACGAGGGAGATCCAGTAGATGTAGTGTACCTGGACTTTCAGAAAGCTTTTGATAAAGTCCCACATAGGAGGTTAGTGAGCAAAATTAGGGTGCATGGTATTGGGGGCAAAGTACTAACTTGGATTGAAAGTTGGTTGACTGATAGGAAACAAAGAGTAGTGATAAACGGCTCCATTTCAGACTGGCATGCAGTGACCAGTGGGGTACCGCAGGGATCAGTACTGGGACCGCAGCTTTTTACAATATATGTTAATGATATAGAAGATGGTATTAGTAATAACATTAGCAAATTTGCTGATGATAGTAAGCTGGGTGGCAGGGTGAAATGTGATGAGGATGTTAGGAGATTACAGGGTGACCTGGACAAGTTAGGTGAGTGGGCAGATGCATGGCAGATGCAATTTAATGTGGATAAATGTATGGTTATCCACTTTGGTGGCAAGAACAGGAAGGCAGATTACTACCTAAACGGAATAAATTTAGGTAAAGGGGCAGTACAAAGAGATCTGGGTGTTCTTGTACACCAGTCAATGAAGGTAAGCATACAGGTACAGCAGGTAGTGAAGAAGGCTAATAGCATGCTGGCCTTCATAACAAGAGGGATTGAGTATAGAAGTGAAGAGGTTCTTCTGCAGCTGTACAGGGCCCTGGTGAGACCACACCTGGAGTACTGTGTGCAGTTCTGGTCGCCAAATTTGAGGAAAGACATTCTGGCTATTGAGGGAGTGCAGTGTAGGTTCACGAGGTCAATTCCTGGAATGGCGGGATTACCTTACACTGAAAGACTGAAGCGACTGGGCTTGTATACCCTTGAGTTTAGAAGACCAAGAGGGGATATGATTGAGACATATAAGATTATTAAATGATTGGACACTCTGGCAGCAGGAAACATGTTTCCGCTGATGGGTGAGTACCGAACCAGAGGACCCAGCTTAAAAATACGGGGTAGACCATTTAGGACAGAGATGAGGAGAAAATTCTTCACCCAGAGAGTGGTGGCTGTGTGGAATGCTCTTCCTCAGAGGGCAGTGGAGACCCAGTCTCTGGATTCATTTAAGAAAGAGTTGGATAGAGCTCTCAAGGATAGTGGAATCAAGGGTTATGGAGATAAGGCAGGAACAGGATACTGATTAAGGATGATCAGCCATGATCATATTGAATGGTGGTGCAGGCTCAAAGGGCAGAATGGCCTACTCCTGCACCTATTGTCTATTGTCTATTGATACAGTAGTGCAGCAGATACAGCAGTGTAGCTGATATAGCAGTGTAGCAGATACAGCAGTGTAGCTGATATAGCAGTGTAGCAGATATAGTAGTGTAGCAGATATAGCCATGTAGCTAATATAGCAGTGTAGCAGATACAGCAGTGTAGCTGATACAGCAGTGTAGCAGATACAGCAGTGTAGCAGATACAGCAATGTCGCACTGAAGGAACCGGCTGTCTCATCCGAGCTGTTGACGGTTCATGTGGTTATAGAATATTTCCTGGCAATATTTGTAATGTATGTCCAACCTGCAACTCTAGTGAACAAAAACCAACCCAGCTGGTTATTCAACCCTTTTCAATATGGGGTATCTTCCTGTGTGGCAGTTGACACATTTCTTTGTAATTCATTGACAAAGCATTGGTATATTCTATGGATGTGATAAGCTACTACATAAATGCAACTTCTCTCCTCTCACCCACAGTTTCCATGAGGATAGCCTGTCTGAAGGGAATTGTCAATTTAGCAGTAGTTGGTGATGGAAGGATGTTGGAAAAGGCTATGGCAATATAAATATAACACCGAGCTGGAAGTTTTTGCTGCAAACGTTTCGTACCCTGGCTAGGGAACATCATCAGTGCTATTGGAGCCTCCTGTGAAGCGCTGCTTTGATGTTTCTTCCGGTATTTATAGTGGTTTGTTCTTGCCGCTTCCGGGTGTCAGTTTCAGCTGTAGTGGTTTGTATGTGGGGTCCAGGTCGGTGTGTCTGTTGATGGATGTTCTTGCCGTTTCCAGGTGTCAGTTTCAGCTGTAGTGGTTTATATATGGGGTCCAGGTCTATGTGTCTGTTAATGGAGTTTGTGGATGAATGCCATGCCTCTAGGAATTCCCTGGCTGTTCTCTGTCTGGCTTGTCCTATGATGGTAGTGTTTTCCCAGTCAAATTCATGTTCCTGGTTGTCTGAGTGTATGGCTACTAGGGATAGCTGGTCGTGTCGTTTTGTAGCTAGCTGATGTTCATGGATGCGGATTGTTAGCTGTCTTCAGCTGTCTTGACACGACCAGCTATCTCTAGTAGCCATACACTCAGACAACCAGGAACATGAATTTGACTGGGAAAACACTACCATCATAGGACAAGCCAGACAGAGAACAGCCAGGGAATTCCTACAGGCATGGCATTCATCCACAAACTCCATTAACAGACACATGGACCTGGACCCCATATACAAACAACTACAGCTGAAACTGACACCCGGAAGCGGCAAGAACACCCATCAACAGACACATCGACCTGGACCCCATATACAAACTACTACAGCTGAAACTGACACCCGGAAGCGGCAAGAACAAACCACTATAAATACCAGAAGAAACATCAAAGCAGCGCTTCACAGGAGGCTCCAATAGCACTGATGATGTTCCCTAGCCAGAGAACGAAACGTTTGCAGCAAAAACTTCCAGCTCGGCGAACAGAACCACAACAACGGACACCCGAGCTACAAATCTTCAACCAGACTATAAATATAACAATTTAAGCATGTGCAGGTGGATTAGTATTTAGTTTAATTTATGGATTTATTTTAAAGTTAATAAAGAGACCAACAGTACTCACTTTAGCTGGCCACATATTGTCCAAATAAACCTGACTTGTTCACCAATCGTTGACTCAATAATGATAAAGGTAGAGAGGAGTTCTGCCTGATGTTCAGAGCCAAATGGGTGTAGTATTGACTGAGTCATTTGTCAGAAGGATGAATGGATGTAAGGATCAATGGACCTGGAATCAATCGCTGTCGAGATTAATGGGTACAGGGATCAATAGGTGTCCAAATCAATAGGTACAAGGATCAATGACTGGACAGATTAATGGTCCCCATACCTGATGATGAAAGACCAAGAATCTTGTAAAATTGCTTGTCAGACCTCACTATATTGAAAGCAGCAAGTTTTCCGTGATATCAATTCTGAGCATTGCAACAGTGACTATTAAAGTTTGAAAGGACATAACCTGATGTAAAGTGCTATAGCACATGCCAAGGTTGTAAAATATACGCACATGCCTGTTTTTGTAACTGCCTGTCACCCTGACAGTATCCAGGGTTCGGGTGTGGTCGGGCTGGTCTGGGATACCTTGGTGAGCGGGTGACAGTTGCCTGTGAAACTGTATTCGAGTATGGGGGAGTTAAAAAGCAAAATAAACAAGAAATGGAGATCCTTTAGCTGCATT
This sequence comes from Hemiscyllium ocellatum, assembly GCF_020745735.1. Classification (NCBI taxonomy): domain Eukaryota; kingdom Metazoa; phylum Chordata; class Chondrichthyes; order Orectolobiformes; family Hemiscylliidae; genus Hemiscyllium; species Hemiscyllium ocellatum. The sequence continues at coordinate 57,893,478 of NC_083422.1, forward strand.
CTCAGTGATATGAGGACAGCATTTTACAGACAGAAGATCAAAATAAAAAGCACAGAACCATTTTAAATTAGGAAACACAAATATTAAGAGCGGTGTGTGTGCTGTTTGACTCATTTTTATAGTCATAAAGCTACAGTTAAGGGGCTATTGTGGTGCAGTGTCCCTACCTCAGCGACAGAAGCATGACTTTACATCCCATTTGCTCCAGAGGTATGTCATGGTATCCCTGGGCAGGTTGATTAGAACTTAGCTGAAAACCACAGTTAAACCTGAATTGAGCTCTGCCTGGGTAGCCCCGTACAATAAACACTTACCAAGACGCTGTCTCCATCTTTTCCCGGAGCACTGAAAAGAATGAGTTTGACATCAGTCAGACATTACGTCAGTGAACCTTGTATCAGTGATGATCCACCATACCTCAAACACCCACACACCAGCCAGCTGTGACAGCTCCATTGCAATTGTTAACAATTTCATTCATCCCTCAAGTGCCCTGGACGTGATCCTTCAAGTGTTTGCAGGTTGAGAAGGTGGGAAGGCTGATGACGAACACTCTGGGGTTTAATTTACTCTGTTTGCTATTTTTAACTTGCTCATTAGCATTTTCAAGAAAAAGACTGCCTGAATTGTACAGCATTGTTAGCTGGAGCTCTGCAAAAGCCCCGTGCCCATCAAGTGAACATCTCTGTTGGAAGCACTGATTTACAGAGGTGACCTCATTAAGGAGGAGTGCAGACAATATTTCTCGGGTCGGTGTGTTTCCAACACCTGCAACGAAAGTATCTCACACAGTAAAATTCAGTCAGAATGCAACTGTCTAGTTATCAGGGGGACTGCCAACTGCCTCACCAATCACCGGTCAAATGGTAATCTTCCAGTAAAATGACAGTGAGTAGGGCTCCTGAGTCTGGGACTCATCCACTGCATTCGGTTTCCTTTCCGTTCCTTTTTTTTTCTCTTTTCACATTTCTTTTTCTTTTGTTTTCATTTACTTACTTCTTTGTCAAACCCAGCGCAGACTCAAGGTGGGCTGTGATTGGGCCCAGTGCAGACTCGAGGCGGGCGGTGAGTGGGCCCAGCGCAGACTCAAGGTGGGCAGTGATTGGGCCCAGTGCAGACTCGAGGCGGGCGGTGAGTGGGCCCAGTGCAGACTCGAGGTGGGCGGTGATTGGGCCCAGCGCAGACTCGAGGCGGGCGGTGAGTGGGCCCAGTGCAGACTCGAGGTGGGCGGTGATTGGGCCCAGCGCAGACTCGAGGCGGGCGGTGAGTGGGCCCAGTGCAGACTCGAGGCGGGCGGTGATTGGGCCCAGTGCAGACTCGATGCGGGCAGTGATTGGGCCCAGCACAGACTCGAGGCGGGCGGTGAGTGGGCCCAGTGCAGACTCGAGGCGGGCAGTGATTGGGCCCAGTGCAGACTCGATGCGGGCGGTGAGTGGGCCCAGCGCAGACTCGATGCGGGCGGTGTGTGGGCCCAGCGCAGACTCGATGCGGGCGGTGTGTGGGCCCAGCGCAGACTCGAGGCGGGTGGTGAGTGGGCCCAGCACAGACTCGACGCGGGCGGTGAGTGGGCCCAGTGCAGACTCAAGGTGGGCAGTGATTGGGCCCAGCACAGACTCGACGCGGGCGGTGAGTGGGCCCAGCGCAGACTCGATGCGGGCGGTGTGTGGGCCCAGCGCAGACTCGATGCGGGCGGTGTGTGGGCCCAGCACAGACTCGACGCGGGCGGTGAGTGGGCCCAGCACAGACTCGACGCGGGCGGCGAGTGGGCCCAGCACAGACTCGACGCGGGCGGTGAGTGGGCCCAGTGCAGACTCAAGGTGGGCAGTGATTGGGCCCAGCACAGACTCGACGCGGGCGGCGAGTGGGCCCAGCACAGATGTGAAGTGAGCCCAGTGGCTTCTGTATCGACGAGGTGATCCTAGAACAGACCCATAGGTGTGTACAGCGGAGGTAAGTTTGGGTTCCCAGCAGCGTCTGCTTCCAGTGGCAGCGGCAGTGGTAGTGAGTTTGGGCCCAGCATGAGAGCTGGTGGCATCAGCAGCAGCTGCATTGGTGAGGGTGGGCCCAAGGCTGACTTACGGTGGCAGTGGGGTTGGCTTTGGTGCAGTACCCAGCAGCATCGGTGGTGGCTGCATTGGCAAAGTCCAGTGAGGATTCAGTAACGAGGGCATCTGGGGAGGCAAGATGGAACCAAAAAGTGGGCGACTTTCTTTCCAGTGATGGTGTGGCACAAAGGGCCTGTACCTGGCGACCATGCCCAAGGCCCAGGGTGGACAGGCAGGAGGCTGGAAGAACACAGCAAGCCAGGCAACATCATCAGGTGGAAAAGTCAACGTTTTGGGTGTAACCTCTCTTCAGGACAGTCCTAAGGAAGGTTTACACCTGAAACATTGGCTTCTCCACCTCCTGCTGCTGCCTGCCTTGCTGTGTTCTCCCAGCCTCCTGCCTGTCGATGCTGCCTGCCTTGCTGTGCTCTCCCAGCCTCCTGCCTGTCGATGCTGCCTGCCTTGCTGTGCTCTCCCAGCCTCCTGCCTGTCGATGCTGCCTGCCTTGCTGTGTTCTTCCAGCCTCCTGCCTGTTGATGCTGCCTGCCTTGCTGTGTCCCTCCAGCCTCCTGCCTGTCGATGCTGCCTGCCTTGCTGTGCTCTCCCAGCCTCCTGCCTGTTGATGCTGCCTGCCTTGCTGTGCTCTCCCAGCCTCCTGCCTGTTGATGCTGCCTGCCTTGCTGTGCTCTCCCAGCCTCCTGCCTGTCGATGCTGCCTGCCTTGCTGTGCTCTCCCAGCCTCCTGCCTGTCGATGCTGCCTGCCTTGCTGTGTTCTTCCAACCTCCTGCCCGTCTACCTTGGATTCCAGCACCTAATGTTTTTTTGTCTCTAGCCCATGGTGGAGCACTTAACAAGAAGAACTGTAAAGTTAGACATTATTTCTTTACTCTCCTGCCGTTGTGTTCTATGTTTTGGTTTACTTTTCTGTGTTTTAAGATGATACCAGACTGTGGCGACACCACACAACACTTTTCACTGTGTTTTGTAACAAAATACACATGACAATAAACAGAATAAAATAAAATAAAATGGCCTCCACACCTGAATCATGTCTCAGCCTGGAGATAAACCGAGCTGAGAGTAAATGGGTATCCAGAGAATCAAGCAGAAATAAGACTGTCAAAATCTGCTTGTAATGTTGCTCATCATCCTGACACAGACATCACTGGGTCAAAGTTTTGAAATTCTCTATCTATCACCACTAGAGGGAGCATCACATGCAGTTTTACAATTGTAATTGCACCCAAACACACACTCACCCTTACACTAGCTCTCGGGCTGGTACACACTCTCACATGCACATCACTACACAGATTCGTGGGCGGCACGGTGGCACAGTGGTTAGCACTGCTGCCTCACAGCGCCTGAGACCCGGGTTCAATTCCCGACTCAGGCGAATGACTGTGTGGAGTTTGCACGTTCTCCCCGTGTCTGCGTGGGTTTCCTCTGTGTGCTCCGGTTTCCTCCCACAGTCCAAAGATGTGCGGGTCAGGTGAATTGGCCATGCTAAATTGCCCGTAGTGTTAGATAAGGGGTGAATGTAGGGGTATGGGTGGGTTGTGCTTCGGCGGGTCGGTGTGGCCTTGTTGGGCTGAAGGGCCTGTTTCCACACTGTAGAGAATCTAATCTAATCAGATGCACTCATGCAAATACGCATACATGTTTACACACCCACACGTGCACACACAAACTTGTACACACACTTATGCATCCACACTTGCACATGAACATTTACACATACACTATGCACCCTCACAATATTCATATACACTCATGTTGCAAACCACAAACACAGACACGCACACACAGCAACACATACACATCAACACACACAGATACATATATAAAGCCACACAAAAACGCACAATCATCAGCACACACAGACGCACACATGAAGATACACACAAACACACACACACAAAAGCACATGCCTACTCATACATCGAAGCACCGAATCCTCGTACTGCATTGCAGTCTTGTCTCCTACCATCAGTATTCTGCCCCACTTCATTCCTTTTTACCTGCTGCCCTTTTGAGGTCCTCAGCTTTTTTAATGTACGGTTGCACACTCTTATTTTCAGACTTCAGGCTCTTGTTGTCTTCATTGCTTCTCGGTATTTTATGTTGGTTCCTTAATTATTGGAATAAAAAGTTTATTGTTGTAGAAAAGGAAGAGAGAAAGCAAAGATGGAAATGGCAAGGTTTTAATTAAACATTGAACATTGCTGCTCTCAGAGAGTTTGATGTAGTGTAGAAATATTACATCAAAGTACAACAGCACTATGTGTCAGCTGAATATTCCTCGTAAGGTAACAACCACTTATTCGATTTAATGCAATATCTGAAATGTAAATTACATACAATCGGGACAAGATGGAAATGTCCAAGGACTTTATCTCATAAGAAAATATTAAAGCATTAATAAAAATGATAAGTTCTCCCACTATAATAATGTATAAGAGGAGGGAATGTAATTAGACTTTAAATTCAGGGAGAGCTGAGGAATATATTGACCCTCAGGGCCCATGAATGAAGATGGATCTTCATACCATATCCAATTAACCACTTCAATGTAAACCCAATGTCATCCTTTTGAAACATATGTTGCAGGCTTAAAGGAAGAATGTCCAATGACTTTAATATTTATGGCTTGCTCAGTTGTTCCTGATCTGAATCTCTTGTACCCATTTACTGGCTGTGGCATCAAATCGATGATATCAACAGATCTTTGTTTCAGGATGAGGATTCAACAGCAACCATACCTTCTTAAGAGGCAAAGTTCACAGAATTCAAATAGGGCAAGGCAATACCTACAACTGTAATAAACTATAGCTGAAAATGTGTTGCTGGAAAAGCTCAGCAGGTCAGGCAGCATCCAAGGAGCAGGAGAAACGACATTTCGGGCATGAGCCCTTCTTCAGGAGAGAGCAACGCTCCTGAAGAAGGGCTTATGCCCGAAACGTTGATCCTCCTGCTCCTCGGATGCTGCCTGACCTGCTGCGCTTTTCCAGCAACACATTTTCAGCTCTGATCTCCAGCATCTGCAGTCTTCACTTTCTCCTGTGATAAACTATACCCTACTACTGATATCTATTATAACTTTGACCTTAACAACTATACTATTAAAGCTATAGTGATCACTTTCTCACACAAAGCTTGTCAAATTTAGAACCATCTTCCCAAAAGGCAATGCCCAATGTCCACACATCAGTTGGAACATTCATGACTGTGGCATGGTGGCTGAGTGGTCAGCGTTGCTACCTCACATCGCTGGGGTTTGATCCCAGCCTTGGGTGACTGGTGGAGTTGCAGGTGGATAGGATAGTGAAGAAGGTGTTTGGTATGCTTTCCTTTATTGGTCAGTGTATTGAGTACAGGAGTTGGGAGGTCATGTTGCGGCTGTACAGAACATTGGTGAGGCCACTGTTGGAATATTGCGTGCAATTCTGGTCTCCTTCCTATCAGAAAGAATGTTATGAAACTTGGAAGGGTTCAGAAAAGATTTACAAGGATGTTGTCAAGGTTGGAGGATTTGAGCTATAGGGAGAGATTGAATAGGCTGGGGCTGTTTTCCCTGGAGTGTCGGAGGCTGAAGGGAGACCTTATAGAGGTTTATAAAATCAAGAGGGGCATGGATAGGGTAAATAGACAAAGTCTTTTCCCTGGGGTGGGGGAATCTGTAACTAAAGAGCATAGGTTTAGGGTGAGAGGGGAACGATATAAAAGAGACCTATGGGGCAACTTTTTCACACAGAGGGTGGTACATGTATGGAATGAGCTGCCAGAGGAAGTGGTGGAGGCTGGTACAATTGCAACATTTAAAAGGTATTTGGATGGGTATATGAATAGGAAGGGTTTGGAGGGATATGGGCCGGGTGCTGCAGGTGGAATTGACATGGTGGCTCAGTGGTTAGCACTGCTGCCTCACAGCACCAGGGTCCCAGGTTTGATTCCAGCCTCGGGCAACTGTCTGTGTGGAGTTTGCACATTCTCCCCGTGTCTGTATGGGTTTCCTCCGGGCCTTCCAGTTTCCTCCCTCAGTCAAAAAGATGTGCAGGTCAGGTGAATTTGCCATGCTAAATTACCCGTAGTGTTAGGTGCATCTGGGTGGGTTACTCTTCGGAGGGTTGGTGTGAACTGATTAGGCCGAAGGGCCTGTTTCCACACTGTAGAGAATCTAATCTAAATCTGAGATATCAGGTCGGCATGGGTGAGTTGGACTGAAGGGTCTGTTTCCGTGCTGTACATCTCTCTGACTGTGTGGAGTTTGCACATTGTCTCTGTGTCTCCGTGGGTTTCCTCCGGGTGCTCTGGTTCCCTCCCACAATCCATAGATGTGCAGGTTAGGTGGATTGGCCATGCTAAATACCCATAGGCGTAGGCTAGATGCATGAGGTAGGGGTAAATACAAGGGAAATGGGTGTGGGTGGGAAACTCTTCAGAGGGTCGGTCTGGACTTGTTGAGCCGAAGGGCCTGTTTCCACACTGTTGGGGTTCAATAATTGATTCTATGATTGAGACCCATAGATTTTTAATGATTTCAAATGATATGGATTGAAGGTGGGAACACATCAAAGGACAGAGTCATAGAATGGTTACAGCACAATAGGAGTTACCATTGACCAGAAACTCAACTGGACTCGCTACATGTATACAGTGGATACAAGAGCAGGTCAGAGAATATTTGAGTAAAAAGTGAGGTCTGCAGATGCTGGAGATCAGAGCTGAAAATGTGTTGCTGATTAAAGCGCAGCAGGTCAGGCAGCATCCAAGGAACAGGAAATTCAACATTTCGGGCTAAAGCCCTTCATCAGGAATCAGAGAATATTAGGGTGAGTAACTCACCTCCTGACTCCCTAAAGCCTGTCCACCATCTACAAGAATGTGATGGAATGTTCCCCATTTGCCTGGATAAGTGCAGCTCCAACAACACTCAAGAAGCTTGACACTATCCAGGACAGAGCAGCTCACTTGATTGGCACCACAACCACAAACATCCACTCCCTCCACCACCGACACTCAGTAGCAGCAGTGTGTACTATCTACAAGCTGCACTGCAGAAAGTCACCAAAGATCCTCAGTCAGCAGCTTCCAAACCCACAACCACTTCCTTCTGGAAGGACATGGGCAGCAGATACATGGGAACACCACCCCCTGCAGGTTCCCCTCCCAGCCACTCACCATCCTGACTTGGAAATATATCGCCGTTCCTTCACTATCACTGGGACAAAATCCTGGAATTCCCTCCCTAAGGGCATTGTGGGTCAACCCACAGCACATGGACTGTAGGAGTTCAAGAAGGCAGCTCACCCCCAACCTTCTCAAGGGGCAACTAGGGACGGGGTGATAAATACTGGGCCCAGCCAGCAACACCCACATCCCAGAGGTGAATAAAAAAAAGTTTAACATTTCTGATTCCAGTTCCTTACTTTGAGTTGCTTCTCAACAGCTTGCTGCTTTTGTTCCTGGAGTTTGCTTTCTTGCTTTTCTGCACTGTATCAGAGAAAAAACATCATGAATGGACAATAAATCGCAATTCACACACACACATCAGCAGCAGTTCAGTAAATAACCAATATCCCAGGTCATGGATGTTGACAAGATCAACACAAGAGGGATTATTGCTTTAATTCTCAATATGGAGGAGAAAGTGAGGTCTGCAGATGCTGGAGTATCAGAGCTGAAAATGTGTTGCTGGAAAAGCGCAGCAGGTCAGGCAGCATCCAAGGAACAGGAAATTCGACGTTTCAGGCATAAGCCCTTCATTCCTGATGAAGGGCTTATGCCCGAAACGTTGAATTTCCTGTTCCTTGGATGCTGCCTGACCTGCTGCGCTTTTCCAGCAACACATTTTCAGTTTAATTCTCAATCTGTTTGGTTACATTATAAATGCACTTATTTGGCAGCTCATTCCCCCACCTTAACTCTTACTGCTCTTTTGTGGACTGTTTCTTCCTGGGCTGAGAGAGAGAGAGAGAGGAGGGTATTAAAGCAGGTGGGAGTGTGTGACACAGCTGGTACTGTTGGTGCAGGTGGGGAGGTGTCCCCAGTGAGTAAATGGGCAGCACTGAAGGCAGTCAGGGTTATAGTGGTGTCAGGGGTTAGGGCAGGTGACGGACAGTGAGAGAAGATGTAGGCAATAGTGAGAGTGAGAGAGTGTGAGCCTTTAATGGAGGATGGGGACAATAGCAGAGATAGAGAGAGAAGGTGGTGTCACCTACCCTGGTGGGGTGGAGAATGTTATTAGATATTCCTGAAGGTCTCTGAGACTGCACTGATGCTCAGGCACCCTCTGACCAGCCTGGCATGGTTTGGAACCCTGGCTTCCCCTGCTCACCTTGGGGAGGGGGGGTGGGGGGGGCAGGAGAGGAGGTCTCAGCAGCACCCCCTGTCCAGAGGGAGCTCTGGGTCCCTGATCAGCCAGGGGGTCAGCCGTGGCAACTGAGCAAGATCCCTACCCACACTCCCACCCCCACACCCAGCCCACACCCAACCCCACCCTACCCCCACAACCACCTCCACTCCCATCTGCACTCCCACCCCTCACCCACCTCCACCCCTACCCCCATACCCACCCCCAAACCCACACCAACTCCGACCCGTGACGGCATTGCAGAAATTCACAAAGATCCTCAGGCAGCACCTTCCAAACCCACTTCCATTTCCATCCAGAAGGACAAGGGCAGCAGATACATGGGAACACCGCCTCCTGCAGGTTCCCCTCCAAGCCACTCACCATCCTGACTTGGAAATATAGCACCGTTCCTTCAAAGTCATTGGGTCAAAACTTCCCCACCCAACAGCACGTCTTCTTCACATGGATTGCAGTGGTTCAAGAAGGCAGCTCACCATCTCCTTCTCAAGGGCAGTTAGGAATGGCCAGTAAATGCTGACTTAAGTCAATGGCCATATTACGTGAATAATTCAAAAATGGTTAAAGTTCTGGCCTTCACTCTCTGGGATTCTCTGAGGCAGCATTCATCGAGTCAGATGAAGGGCTTTTGCCTGAAACATCGATTTTCCTGCTCCTCGGATGCTGCCTGACCTGCTGTGCGGTTCCAACACCACTCTGATCGAAACTCAGAGAGTCATACAGCATGGAAACAGATCCACCAGTCCAACTTGTCCATGCCAACCAATTTACCCAAACTAAACACCTGCCTGTGTTCAACCTATATCCTTTTAAACCTTTCTTATTCACACACTAATCCAAAACCTTCTTAATGTTGTAACTGCGTGTATCTACCATTTCCTCTGGCAGTTCATTCCATATCAGGACTACCCCGTGTGAAAAAAGTTACCTCTCGGGTCCTTTCTAAAATCTTTCATTTATCACCTTAAAAATATGCCTCCTAGTTTTGAACTCGCCCATCCTAGGAAAAAGACCCTTGCTGTTCACCTTATCTATGTGCCTCATGATTTTATACACCTCTATAAGGTCACCCCTTGACCAACATAAGATTGTGGCTCAATGGCAGTTGAGAGTGGGTTGCTGGAAAAGCACAGCAGATCAGGCAGCATCCACGAAGCAGGAGGAGTGACGTTTCAGGCCGGATTGAAGGGCTTTTGCTCCTTGGATGCTGCCTGACCTGCTGCGCTTTTCCAGCAACACACTCTCAATTCTGATCTCCAGCATCTGCAGACCTCACTATCTCCCTGTGACTCATTGGCACTACCTTGTAATCCTAGCATACCTTTTCAACATTAAACATTCACATATATTGAAACATAGATCAGCTTTTTAAAAAAAAACACCTCAAGTTTTAAACTAAAATTGTAATTAAAAAAAGATTCAACCCCTTGCTTTCTGACTGACCGATGGGAATATTGCCACAGAACAGCAATCTTATTCCAACATTTGCAGAGGCTCATTGTGCTGTCTATCTCTTACTGAGGAGTCCAGTTTCTACAAGTGAGCAAGAATATCCAATCCATCCATCACTGTTAAGAACTGTGTCTGGTTACTCCTAACCCTTATGCGATTGGGATATGGAACGATGGGCCATTATCTGCTTTCTTTACTACAACCAACAGTCTGCAAGCACCTGCTCAGAAATCAGATTCTCAGAAGCTGCAAATCTCAGCATTTTTGTTCCTAGGTCATTAATTATAGAGAGCGAAAAAGTCATTCTCTGATTTATCATTCGAATAGCAAAGAAACACCAGGGAGCCATTAGATCCAACAGGTGGTGCTGTTACCCTACCTTTGAAGAGTAGAACCACAATCCCAGCCAATAACAGAATGAAGAGGCTGATGCCAACAACACTTGTGCTGCTGATTAACGCCTGCAGATCCAAACTTGTGTTGCCTGCTGGGGGGTACAGAAAATAAAACAAACAAATCAGATAAAAGTGCCAATCAATTGCCCGTAAGACCTATCTAGTGTGAATGCTGCCTGACTTTGTGAAGATAATAATGTCCAGATATCGGAGGAACTGAAATTTAAAAACAGAGGCTATGAGAAATATAGAGTTGGTCACATTTCTAACGTAGAGGATCTTTTAAGTGTTATGTAGAAATGGAGAAAATAGAAGCTGGAGTAGGCCATTCAGCCCTTCGGGCCTGTTCCACCACTCAATATGATTGTGGCTGATCATCCAACTCCGCCCCCTGTTCCTGCTTTCTCTCTGCACCCTCTGATCTCTATAAGAATTAGGTCTAAGTCCTTCTTGAAAACATTTAATATTTTGTCCTCTGGCAGAGAATTCCCCAGGCTCTTCACTCCCTGGGTGAAGAAGCCTCTCCTCATCCCAGTCCGAAATGGCCTACCCAGTATCCTCAAAGTGTGGGGCCTGGCCCTGTTACACTGGCCCAAGGGTAACACACTCTAATGCCACAGCGGGTGTAGATTCTGTTTCCCTTGCCACAGTTAGACCTGAACATATTCTACATGAATATATTAATGGACCACTGCATTATCAGATATACAGATTGTGATTAGTGGGGGGGGGGACTGGTTAGTGTGGATGGCTGGTTTGTGATTGGGGGGGATTGGTTAGTGTGGATGGCCGGTGTGTGATTAGTGGGGGGGGGGGGGGAATTGGTTAGTGTGGATGGCCGGTGTGTGATTAGTGGGGGAGGGGGGGACTGGTTAGTGTGGATGGCCGATGTGTGATTAGTGGGGGAGGGGGGGACTGGTTAGTGTGGATGGCCGGTGTGTGATTAGTGGGGGAGGGGGGGACTGGTTAGTGTGGATGGCCGATGTGTGATTATTGGGGGGGGGGGGATTGGTTAGTGTGGATGGCCAGTTTGTGATTAGTGGGGGAGGGGGGGACTGGTTAGTGTGGATGGCCGGTGTGTGATGCAGCATGATATGTATGGTATGGGTTCAGTCCCCACACCGGCTGGGATACCATGAAGGAATATCCTTCTAAACTTCCCTCCTCGCCTGAGGTACGATGACCCTCAGTATAAACCAATACCTGTGATCTCTTTCTCTCTCTCTCCCCCTCTCTCTCTCAAATGAAGCATACAGCCATCTCGTCTGACAGGACTATGGCAATTTTATATGCTTATTGTTCCATTATTTTGAACATTTAAATGCTTTGCATGTGGGGAAAAAGGCCTTGATGAAGGAACTGAGGGCATTGTCGCTATGTTTGTGGATGACACCAAGATAGAAGGAGGGACAGGTAGCGTTGAGGAAGCAGGGATACTACAGCAGGACTTGGACAGGCTGGAAGAGTGGGCACAGAGGTGGCAGATGGAATACAACGTGGGAAGGTGATAGGTTATGTAATTTTGCCGGAATAGACTATTTTCTAAATTGGGAAAGGCTTTGGAAATGTGAAGCACAAAGGGACTTGGGAGTTCAAGTTCAGGATTCACTTAAGGCTAACATGTCGGTTCAGTTGGCAGTTAAGAAGGAAGATGCAATGTTACATTTACTTCAAGACAACTAGTAAACAAGAGGTGGGATGTACTGCTGAGGCTGTATAAGGCTCTGGTTAGACTGTATTTGGAATATTGTGAGCCTCACATCTAAGGAAGGAAATGCTGGTGTTGGAGGGGGTTCCTGACAAAATTGACAAGGATGACCCTGGGTACAAAGAGCTTGTCATTGTGGATCGGCGAAGACTCTGGGTGTGTATGCGATGGAGTTCAGAAGGATGAGAGGGGGATCTGATTGAAACTTATGGAATATTGAGAGACCTGGATTCAGTGAACTTGGAGAAATGTTGACATTAGTAAGAGAGAATAGGAGCCGAGGACACAGCCTCAGAATGAATGGACCACGCTTTAGAACTGAGATGAGGAAGAATTTTTTCAGCCAGAGGGTGGGAAATCTGTGGAAGTCATTGCTGCAGGGAGTTGGGAGGCCACATCATTGAATATATTTAAGACATAGATAGGTTCTTGATTGGTAAGAGGGTCGGAGTTATGGGGAGAAGGCAGGAGTATGAGGTTGCAAAACATATCAACCATATGGAGGAGCAGATTCAAGGGGCTGAATGGCCTAACTCCATACCTATGTCTTAGGTTTTTGATAAATTGACCAGGAATGTTAAGTCTGTATTCCTCTTCACTGGTCCTGCCTGACCTGCCGCAGATTTCCTGTAATATGCTTTTGTTTTTTAGTCAAGATTGTATTATGCGAGAAAGTTTATGGAACACAGAGGTTTCACTGGAAACAGTTTGGGAATCATAAGATTGCTAACTGTCCAAGTTTCATTGAGAGTCTGCATGATGGGAAGATCCTATTTTGTATTTCTCTTTGCCAAGTTGTACAGATGTTGCAGTTGGACGAGAAGGTGCTGTTTGATGGGCAGTGAAGAATAATGTTTCATTCCAATTGGCACACGATTAGACAGAAGGATGGGTATGTCCCATTAATGGCTGGAGCATAGCATCTCGCCAAATAATGAAGTCTCCAGGGATACACTTAATCCCAGTTGGTAACCCTAAACAAAAATGGTAACACTGTACTTAACAAATATCAAATCACACAACACCAGGTTATAGTCCAACAGGTTTAATTGGAAGCACACTAGCTTTCAGAGCGCCATTCCTTCAAGGAGCAGTGTTCCAAAAGCTAGTGCTTTCAATTAAACCTGTTGGACTATAACCTGGTGTTGTGTGATTTTTAACTTTGTACACCCCAGCCCAACACCGACATCTCCAAACCTTAACAAATATAGCAGTCAAACTGTTAACATTCATTTCTCGTGATTAATTGGATTTAATCACAAAATCACAGGGTCTGGGCTGTTGATAGATTTGATTTGATCTGATTTATTATTGTCACAAGTACCAAGATACAGTGAAAAACTATTGTTTTGTCTACATCAGGGTAATAGAACAGAATGCAGAGCAGAATATTACAGCTACAGAGAAGGTGCAGAGAAAGATCAACTTTAATATATGAGTGCTCGGTTCATCAGTCTGATGACAGTGGAAGAAGCTGCTCTTGAGTCTGTTGGTACGTGTTTTGTATCTTCTACCAGATGGAAGAGGGTGGAAGGGCATATATTTGGGGTGAGAGGGGTCTTTGGTGATGTTGGTTGCTTTCCTGAGGCAGTGGGAAATATAGATGGAGTCAGTGGATGGAATGCTGATATGTGTGTTGGACTGGGCTGTGTTCACAATCCTCTGTAATTTCTTGCAGTCTTGGGCAGAGCAGTTGCCATAACGTGTACCTTAAATGCTCTTAATGAAAAGTGGAATGGGAAACACTCTGCAGTAGATCCAGCGATAATGTGAGTGATCATGACCCACATGGTTAACCTATATCTCAAAATCTAAACATCCAGATTGAGTACATGGGTAATATATGTCGCAGAAAGGACCAACAGATAGATAGGTGTCATGATGTGCAGCAAAAGCTGTTGATGAATTAATAATTGGTTAAATATTTGGGATGATGGCCAAAGAGCACAATGGGGAGCAGAAGAGTGAAAAACAAGAGGATCCAGTGAAGTAGTAACAGTCAGTGCAGAAGTGACTCTTGAGTCTCAAAGTATTCACAAACTGGAAGAAGACCTTCCAATTGTTCAAAGGACAAGCACACAGTAGGAGTCTCTTACAGACAGCAAAGGCAAAGCAGAGGTTTGTAGCTTTGATGTGGAAATAAATTCAGCCAAATCACAACTAGTGTGGATATTTTTATGAAATTCTGGTGGCTACAAGCACACTTGAGGATAATCAACTAAGTAAGACAAAATGAAAGTCAGATCACTAGAAATTAAATTGATGTAACATTTAAGTTTAGCTTTGCTGCAAAGATGGACTAATGTTGGACATGTTCTTGTAGATGGAATGTAAAAGGCTAGAATGTGGTTGACAATTCAGGCTTATGAGGAGCTCACTGGGTGATACAGATTTTAAGCTGAACCTCTCCCACTTCCACAAGATCTGGATGATAATCTGAATTAATTTTCGTGACCATGTATTCCTGGGAGAGTGGGTCAGTTGGTGTAACAATCACATTTCTCAGACAATTCTTTTGAGAGAGAATTGATTTGGGATCCACTCAAAGAAGAAGGAAAACTATAGAAACTGTGTAAATGAGCAGGTTGAATGGGCTGAATGGCCTGGTTCTCCTCCCACATCCTGTGTCTTACATATGATATCTGATGGTATCTATAGACCGAATAAGGCCACCAAGTTTATGGTATTTTTCAGTGAGATCTGCTTTGATGAAAATAGACTGAGTTCAACTAAGATCAGACATTACAATGTATATTTGGGATCATAGTGGAAAGCTTTTTGGCATCCTTAAGATACTCACTGATTTTTCATGGAATGTCGCTATGGAATTTGAGAATTGTGTTATTAACACACGTTAGAAAACGATTTAAAATTGTGAATCATACTTGTGTAGCTTTTGAATGTATTTATTTAGATATAAAGAAAAGTTGGCCTGGAATAATTTTAAATCAGCAATTCTACTCAGAGCATGTTAGTCAGATAATTCGCCATAGTCTTACCAGATCATAGTCAGAAGTCATACGACACCTGCTCCTTAATCAGGTGAAGTCCACTTTTCAAACTAACCTATTGGACTATAAACTGGTGCCGTGTGAGTTCTGACTTTGTCCACCCAAGTCCAACACTGGCACCTCCACATATGGGTACTGGGTCATAGGTCTGCTCCCTTATCAGACAGAGATAATTGGTGATGGTTTAACTTGAGGATCACAACAACTCAGGCAAGGGGAGAGGTTAGAATCGTAGAATACAGAAGAGACATTTTGGTCCATCCTGCCAAAGATATACACTCTGACCTCTTTCCCGCACCTTGAATGTTATGAAACTTAGGCTCATTCAAGTATTTTTTAAAGGTTGAAAAGGAGCTGGCATGGGAATTGAACACATGCTGTCAACAGCACGTCACATTGCAAACCAATCAATTGAACTAACCAACCCATCACTCACAGCCTGGTTAACCGTGCTGGGTCATCTCAGAAAGCTGACCTCCCATCTAAGGAAAAGGCAGAGCAATTGTTCAACTTAACCAGTCAGCTAAATGGGTGTACACTCAGACTCAACCAGGCAATAGTTGAGATGGGTCAGAGTTAAAGATTTTGATGTAACACTCCAAAGTAGGGAATCTTTTAAGGACAAATAAAACAAGATGAAAATTAAATCTGACTAAGTTCCCAGCCTTAGTTGATCCAAAGAGCACAGAGGTAGTTATTTTTAATAACACTTCACATGCTAATGCTCCTGATGCACATTTTAATCAAGATGGTTTCACAATATTTCTTATGGTGAAGAATAGAAATTGCTGTCCTTTACCTTGGGAAGCTAAGAACATTAAAATTGTTTCATAAAGTATCCTGGCTCTGATAGATTTTCTCTTGTGAAGGCAATGCTTATAAGACCCTATCTTGTAGATTAGTGACATCCCATACAATGGGAATACTGACGATAGTATATCCATTGAATGTAGTCTCGATAATTGTTCATTTTGGGATAATGTGCTGTTTGGGATATAGCATGGAAACAGACCCTTCGGTCCAACCCGTCCATGTCAACCAGATATCCCAACCCAATCTAGTCCCACCTGCCAGCACCCGGCCCATATCCCTCCAAACCCTTCCTATTCATATACCCATCCAAATGCCTCTTAAATGTTGCAATTGTACCAGCCTCCACCACATCCTCTGGCAGCTCATTCCATACACTTAGATTAGATTACTTACAGTGTGGAAACAGGCCCTTCAGCCCAACAAGTCCACACCGACCCGCCGAAGCGCAACCCACCCATACCCCTACATTTACCCCTTACCTAACACTATGGGCAATTTAGCATGGCCAATTCACCTGACCCGCACATCTTTGGACTGCGGGAGGAAACCGGAGCACCCGGAGGAAACCCACGCAGACACGGGGAGAACGTGCAAACTCCACACAGTCAGTTGCCTGAGGCGGGAATTGAACCCAGGTCCCTGGCGCTGTGAGGCAGCAGTGCTAACCACTGTGCCACCGTGCCGCCCTAAATATCATATCACCCTCTGTGTGAAAAAGTTGCCCCTTAGGTCCCTTTTATATCTTTCCCCTCTCACTCTAAACCTATGGCCTCTTGTTTTGGATTTCCCCCACCCCAGGGAAAAGACTTTGTCTATTTACCCTATCCATGCCCCTCATAATTTTGTAAACCTCTATAAGGTCAACCCTCAGCCTTCGACGCTCCAGGGCCAACAGCCCCAGCCTGTTCAGCCTCTCCCTGTAGCTCAAATCCTCCAACCCTGGCACCATCCTTGTAAATCTTTTCTGAACCCTTTCAAGTTTCACAACATCGTTCCGATAGGAGGGAGACCAGAATTGCAAGCAATAGTCCAATAGTGGCCTAACTCCTGTACAGTCGCAGCATGACTTCCTAACTCCTGTACTCAATATTACACAGAGATTGAAGTCTTTAATGCTGCTGCCAAAGTTTCATTTGAACATATAAAATCTAAAAGTCTGGAGCAGAGACCAGCGCAGGGGAAGTGGGTCCTGGAGATTACCTTTGAGTAGCTGAGGGCCAGTGTGGAGTGGATTGGAGGCTTGGAGTGGAATGGGGATGGTTGTTGGACTGGGGTCGGGCCCAGATGATCAGACCACATATGGAAGCCCTTGTGCTTAGCTACTGCAATGTAATGTTCGTTGTAATTTGTTTATCTGCCTGTAATGTCTATCCCTTTAACTATGTCATATTTCTAACTTATACTATGAATCACTATAAAGTAATCTAACTACTTTTGTTCTTTATTCCTTTTTTTGCATCTAAGATTTGTACCGGGGTACTTTGTACCTAAGATGGAGCCATCAGAGGTGACATTGTAAACATTTCACCATGTACCTGTACTTCTGTACTTGAGTACACGTGGCATGAAGGATATTCTAATTCCAAGCTTGTTTAAAGAGGAGGAAAGGAGGTTGGATTCCATATTAATTAAGTGTTAATTGCATTCAGAAGGTGGTTATTAATTGGCACCCATGATCATAAAATACTGTAAGAATTTGTGTGTGGTGGGGAGCTGTTGAGTGCCTGGTAACCAAAAGCTGCCTCTCTGAATATAAACTTGTAAATGATTCAACATCAGATTCCAAGATCGTTTCCTTCACCACTTGGCTTCCTGAACTTTGACATCCTGTTCTTCTTCAGATTGCTGCTCCACTATTTAACATCCACCTGAGAAAGCAGATCCCTCTGCCTGTTCGTGTGGATGTAAAAGGTCCTTTGACAATGTTCAGAAGAATTGGCATTCTCATGACCAACAAAAGCATTGCTTGGTTGCTGTCACTGGGCTCTTCCTGCATACAAATGGACTACTGTATTTACTTACAAAGTAACAATGACTTCAAATGTAAAACAACCCATTGGTTAGGAAGCTCTTCAAAGTACCCAGGAAATAAGGAGAGTGCTATTTAAATGCAAGATCCTTTGATCAAGTTCATAATGTTTTGAATGTGCCTCTTCTTAGCAAAAGATTGGTTGGAGTTTCCCACCTCATGTGTGAATTCTATCTCGCCCTCTTAGCCACAGAATGGCTCCCATTCTTATCCATTTTGCTGCAATGGGACAAGACGGTAATAGTTAACTAAACCAATTTGACTGTTTGCTCGAACAAAATGAATATTTCATGCAGAATGTTAACTCACAGGTTTGTCAATCCATTCATCTTTTCTGCCACATTTTACCAGAGTTTATAACACCTCCATTAAAATAGTAGACAAAGAAATTTAATTTGCATGAGTTGGCATGGTAACGCCATGAGGCCTTTTTGCCCTTTAAATGTCTGTGAAGTATGACGTAAAGTGTTATTGAGTGAAGAAAACATTCACTAAGGGAAATGAATTCCTTGTCAAAAAACCCTGTCAATTTTAAAACGTACTCATTGTAAAGCAGTTAATGTATTAGGAGTCATTGAGTGCTGTGATGATTTAGTTTACAGCAAAAATATAACTATCATTAAAGGGGATTGAGTGAAACCCATTAAATTATAGACCCATCAGTTTAACATCTGTTTTGGGCAGTTAGCAGAATCTATTATGGGCAGAGTGACTGAGTACAGAGAAATGTAAGATGATTAGAATGGAATTCTCATTGATTGTTGGGATAGGCTTGAGAGGTTGAATAGCCTGTTCCTGTCCCTATGTTCCTAAAGAGAGCTAACATGGAATTGTGAAGAACAGATTATGTCTGGAGGTACTGATGATATTTCTTTGAGGCAGTAACTGAAGTATGAGACTGGGGAATTACAATAAATGTCGTTGAGATGGGCCTCCAGAAGATGTGTGAAAATAGTTTACAGAACAGATGGCTAGCTAGAGAGAAGGCCTGTGGATTTGAGGGTAAGTTATTGATCTGGCTGAATTAAAAGTTGAAGAACTTGAATTGGGATAATGGAAATTGGAAGGAAAGAACTGACAGTGTTCCATCAAGATCTGCGCTGGAGCCTCAACAACTCACTGATTTATGCATGACCTTGTCAGTGAAATGGAGAACCATCTTTCCAATGTCCAAGAAATTGAGGGCTTTGGCGGGATGGTCCAGCAGGTTGAGATGATTCTGTGATCTGATCCTAACCCCTCTCTGCAATATGAGATATCCTCAGGACCCAAGCTCCTCATACTTTTACCATATTCCCTCAGTGTGGTGGAGGGATTTACTGATTGTTGAGCAATCTGCTTGACCCCATTTTGGCACATTGTTGAGTATCTGAGGTGGGACTTGAACTTGGACCTCCTTGACCACAGGAATGGAAATTACAAGCAACAGATCTCCAGTGTTAGGCAGGGTAATAATCCTACCAGTTGCCCTGTTGCCTTGGTAGCTGCTCCCCTGAAATTGTGGTTACAATTGCACTCATGTGGTAGAATCACCATGAAAATAATTTAGGCTTAAAATATTCCAGAAGATTTAATTTTATTTAACTCTATTGTTTTAGGTCAGAAATATAAAGTGAACTTGGGTGCTGAAGTTGAGAGGAGAGAGAGAAATCTGGAAAGTAAGCACACTGTATGTCTGGAGACCTTTCACCACTGCAGGACATCCAACATAGCTTATTGTAAGTGAAGTCACCTTTGTAATACAGGAATTATGGCGACCAATTTGTGCACAGAAGGTTCCAACAGCTAACAATGGGCCAAAGCTCAAAATATTTCGTTTAGTGACATTGGCCATGGCAGAAATCTTGGTGTGAGACATTGGGTGGATTCTCTTGCCTTTGGAAACAGTGATGTGGGATCTTCTGAAAGGACAGACCGGGTCCCGATCAATGGTGTATTTGAAAGACTGAACCTCGGACAATGCAGCACTCTCTTAGTGAAAGTGGCAGTCTAAACTGCACCAGAATTCAAAACCAATCAATTTCCATTTCAGATGAAGTGAATATAAAGTCAGTTTAACGTTGTGGATAGTGTAAAAGAAACAATATTGATTCAGCTGTGCCTCTTTCATTTCCATGTTGATCATGGGATTTTGTGAATTAATGGACTACTCTGACATCACTCATTTGACATCAGCTTCAACTATCAGTGAAGGTCAAAGTGACTCCTCACGGGTGAAACTTGGAGCTTCAGAAGAGTTGGAGGGGTAGATTTGTGTTTGAATCTTCTGTCTTTATTTTGAAAGCGAACCTATCTATCCTGTTTATAAACGTCTACAGATCTGTGGCAAATGGAACAGCGTTTTCCAAGTAACATAACCCACCCTCTCTTTTTCCTTCCTTTGTGGGGAGTGTTTAGTTTATGACTTCTGCAGGTTAAAATAATATACTCAGTTGTCATCAATTGACAGGCAGTATAGCTGTCAGGAAATGGTACCTATAGGGCTAGAAATCTTCATGTTTAGAGTAAGATATAAAAAAAACCTTGAAGGAAGACTTACCCGATGGAGTCAGCTTAACCTCATCACTCCACGTTTCAAATAAATGTCCTCTCACATTGTTGGTGACACCACACTCATAGGCAACACTTTGGTTCTGAGCTAAGCTGTGGAGTGTAAGGTTTTGAAGGCTTTCATTTTGACTGCTGGGTTGGATGAGCACCTTGTCCTTCCTCCAGCGATACTGAGTGGCCTTCAGAACACCAGGCACTTGGCAAAAAAGGTGGACGGGCTGCCCATCTTCAATGGTGTTTGCTGGAGGTTCCACAATAACAAAAGGCTTGGGAGGACGTTCTGTTGAGAAAAGGAAAAAAAATGATCATTTAATCAACTGACAGTAAAGACCTAAGACCCTCAGATTCTGGTAGAAGTGCTGAATCCTTCATCAGTGCTCATTCACTCATATGGTCAGCATGTCTGAAACACAGAATGTAAAATAGGTTTGTTTTCAATCTTGAAACTAAAGTGAAAGTCATGGCTCAGTGGTTAGCATTGCTGCCTCACAGTGCCAGGGACCTGTATTCGATTCCAGCCTCGGGTGACTATGTGCAGTTTGCGTGTTTTCCCCGTGTCTGTGAGATTTTGCTCTGGCTTCCTCCCACAGTCCAAAGATGTGCAGGTTGGGTGGATTGGCCATGCTAGATTGCCCATAGAGTCTGGGTACAAGCAGGCTAGGTGGGTTAGGCATGGGAAATGCAGGGTTAGAGGGATTGGGTGGGATGCTGTTTGGAGGGTAAGTGCAGACTTGATGGGCCGAATGGTGTCTTTCTGTACCTCAGGGATTCTATCCCAAAAGGAATAGGCTTCATGATAAAATGACATGGATGAAGAATATTGGATGGAGAAAACCACTTTTCTCCTGGACTTTCTTATCATTTCCCAACGAATAATGACATCTCTGTTTGACAACTCTTGATGGGAAAATGAATGTGTGATGCCCATTGGGTGTTTATTAAAACTCTCCGTTATTCGCACGTGAGCTGTGACTTAATGCCAGTGACCTTCGGTTTTCCATCTTCTTCCTTCCCTGTGCCCAGTGTAAACACCAAACGTGTTGAATTTTTCTGCTAAACTTGGCAGATGAGTGCAGCTCTACACTGACTGCGCGCCTCTGGAGGTTGCTCAGTGGGAGTTAGGTGTTTGGTTACATTTGCTGAATAGGCTCAGACTGTTTTCCTTGGAGCAGTGAAGGCGGAAGGGGGGATATAATTTCGGTGGATAAGATTATGAGGGATATAGACAGGGTGGACTGAAAGCAGCTATTTCCCTTTGTTGAGGGTCAACAACAGGGGAGCGTAATATTAAGGTGAAAAGCAGGAGGTTTCGAAGATATTAAAGGAAAAGCATTTTCAATCAAAGAGTGACAGAGGTGGCACTGCCTGGGGGGGGGTAATTGAGAAGGGGAACCTCACAATCTTTAAAAAGTACTTGGATGAACACTTGAACGATCATAACATTCAAGACAATAGGCCTAATGCAGGAAAGATGAATTCGTGTTGGTGGGTCAGCACATTCCCAATTCCTCCGCCTCCGCCGTATCTGCTCCCAGGAGGACCAGTTCCTCCACAGAACACACCAGATGGCTTCCTTCTTTAGAGACTGCAATTTCCCTTCCCATGTGGTTAAAGATGCCCTTCAACGCATCTCGTCCACATCCCGTACCTACCCCTCCAACTGTAACAAGGACAGAATGCCCCTGGTGCTCACCTTCCACCCTACCAACCTTTGCATAAACCAAATCATCGCCGACATTTCCGCCAACTCCAAAAAGACCCCACCACCAGGGATATATTTCCCTCCCCACCCCTTTCCGCGTTCCGCAAAGACCGTTCCTTCTGTGACTACCTGGTCAGGTCCACGCCCCCCCTACAACTCACCCTCCCATCCTGGCACCTTTCCCTGCCACTGCAGGAACTGTAAAAACTGTGCCCACACTTCCTCCCTCACCTCTATCCAAGGCCCTAAAGGAGCCTTCCACATCCATCAAAGTTTTACCTGCACATCCACTAATATCATCTATTGTATCTGTTGCTCCCGATGTGGTCTCCTCTACATTGGGGAGACTGGACGCCTCCTAGCAGAGCACTTTAGGGAACATCTCCGGGACACCCGCACCAATCAACCACACCGCCCCATGGCCCAACATTTCAACTCTCCCTCCCACTCTGCCGAGGACATGGAGGTCCTGGGCCTCCTTCACCGCAGCTCCCTCACCACCAGATGCCTGGAGGAAGAATGCCGTATCTTCCGCCTCGCAACACTTCAACCCCAGGGCATCAATGTGGACTTCAACAGTTTCCTCATTTCCCCTTCCCCCACCTCACCCTAGTTCCAAACTTCCAGTTCAGCACTGTCCCCATGACTTGTCTGGACGTGTCCTACCTGCCTATCTCCTTTTCCACCTATCCACTCCACCCTCTCCTCCCTGACCTATCACCTTCATCCCCTCCCCCACTCACCTATTGTACTCCGAGCTACTTTCTCCCCACCCTCCTCTAGCTTATCTCTCCACGCTTCAGGCTCTCTGTCTTTATTCCTGATGAAGAGCTTTTGCCCAAAACATCGATTTCGCTGCTCCTTGGGTGCTGCCTGAACTGCTGTGCTCTTCCAGCACCACTAATCCAGACTCAATGGGCTGAGTGGCCTTTTCTATGCTGTGTGACTCTATGACGCTGACTCCAAATCCTCAACTCTCCAATTCTGGGCGAGAGTCCCTGCAGACTAAGTGAGGGATGGCTCTCTTGAGGTGAGCAGTTGGTCTGTTTCTTGTCAAAAAAATAAAGAATGTGAGAGAAACTCATCAAGTGTGGTAACATCTGTTGAAAGAAAGAGAGAGAGAGTGTTACTGTTTCGAGCTCAGTATGACTCTTTTTCAGAATAAAAAGAAAATGGAAAAGTGATGAGGACCAGATGGAGAAGGTGCCTCAGAGGACATGACAAAGGAAGTACTATTAGTGATAAAGAAAAGATATAGGTGAAGACTAGGTGTTAGTAGTAGATATGCACAGGAGGAAAAAGGTCAGCACTACTGAGCAAACCCATGTAAACAGAACACTGGGGAAAGGATGGAATCAGAATGGAGGTCAGAGTCCATGATGTGAAGGTGTTGAACTCAATGTTGGGATCTGAAAGCTGTAGAGTGCTTAAGCATAAAACGAGGTGTTGTTCCTCCAGCTGGTATTGGTCTTCACTAATAATGAATAGCACGCACCATTTTGAATGTAGATTATCACACTGGTAACTGTTGCATGAATGCATGAGGGAATAGTGATAGTCACATACACGGACTCTTACCTGCTACAGCCACTTCAATCAAGTCACTCCTTTCCTTCAGCTTTTTCCCATTGGCTGTATTGAGGGCAGCACAGTGATAAAATCCAGTGTCCCTGGTTTTACTGGACTCTATGGAATAATTCATCCCTTCTCGTATCTTCCTAACAATTCGGATGTCTGTTGGTTTGTGCTTGTACCAGTAGTATTCAATAGGGAGAGATCCGATGGCAGACTTGCATCTCAGATGGAAAGGATCACCGGACAAAACCACAAGGTGCTCGGGCATTTTCATCACCACCGGCTTGGACACTGGAACTGGAGACGCAGAGAATGAGAGAACATCGGACACAGAATGCTAACAATTATCACACAGAAGAGCCACAGGATGATTAATCAGGTCCTGTGACTGTCAATGGGTCACATTGAGTTTCCAATCTCCAGGGAACTATTGTTGAAAAATAAATATTTGCATCTCTGGTATGTTCCGTACATCTGAAAGCACACTGCAGGCCAAGTAAGTCACCTCCGGAAACGTGGCATCCAATCTGTGCACAGCAAGATCCCACAAACAATACCTCAATTCAACAAAACATGGAACAGCAGATGCTGGAGATCCGAAACAAACAAAAAACAGAAATTGCTGGAGAAACTCAGCATCCATGGAGAGAAAAATAAAATTAAAGTTTTGAAGTTCTGAAGAAGGGTCACTGGGCTCGAAACTGCTGCCAGACCTGCTGACTTTCTCCAGCAATTTCTATTTTTGTTTATTCCACAAACACCAATCTAATAATCACCAGATTTTGTTTTTGGTTATACGCTATGAGGGATGAATATTGACCAGGTTACTGTGGAGTATCCCTTTGGTTTTTGATGAAACAGCATTGCGAGATCTTTTAGGCCTACCAGAGAGCTAGGGTGATGCTATCCCAATCTCAGCTATGGTACAATTGCTAGCACGCTTATTTGTAAATCAGAAGATTGTACAGTCAAGTCTGACTCTAGGTCTTAAGCACAAAATCAACAATGATACACCAGTTTGACACTTACTTATTCAGTGTGTGTGTGTGTGTGTGTGTATTGTCATAGAGTCAAGAAACATCCTTCTCCGTAGCTAGGTGAAGTTATAGTAATACAGTTCGAGAAGCTGATAGCACCAGTCAAAAATGACCACCTAACTATTCAAATCCCATTTCCCAGTACTTGGCCCATTGCCTTTTACCTTGGCATCACGAGTGCACATCTAGATACTTCTTAACTGTGATGAGGGTTTCTGCCTCTCCCACCTGTACAGACAGTGAGTTCCAGATACCCACTACCCTCTGGGTGAAAAAGGTTTTCCCACACATGTTCTATAAACCTCCTGCCCCGTTTCTTAAATCTATTCCATTTCCCTTCCCCCCACCCCCTACCTGGTCATTAATCGCTCCAGCAAGGGGAAATGTTCCTTCCTCCCTGTGCTTCTCATGAGTTTATCCATCTCAGTCTCGTCCTCCTCCCCCTTCAGTTTCCTCTACTCCAAGGAACCAACTCCAGTCTGTCCAATCTCCCTTCTGAACTAAAACTCTCTAACCCAGGCAACATCCTGGGAAATCTGCGCAGTGCCCTCTCTAGTGCCATCACATCCCTGCAAGAACGTGGATTCCTGAACTGCACACAATACTCCAGCAGTGTTCTCGAAGCCCACTTTCCCATCATCCTCGATGAATAATGAGGGCCATTATTTGGTCTGTACCAGCCCTGCATTCTCTTTGTATTGCCTGAGAGTCCCACTGATGATGGCTGGTTTGCACAAAGACCCCGACCCGTTGAGTTTAAAATGGCAAACTGTTGTCACGGGAGACCAAAGTTGAGTGGTCAGGTAGGTTGATGTCTGAGTGAGAACATGGTACTTGGTCAAAGGATTATTCTGCTGTGAATCAGCAGCTGGCACTCCTTGGTGTGATGAGTTCAACCATATGGAGGTTTGGGATTCTATCCCATTCAGGCCAGTACCCAGCCGGAATAAACGATCATTGTGGAAAATCAAATTCAACAAATCTTTGCTTGAAGACTACCTGTGACCTAGAAAAGCACTTTTGAGTTTCCTAGCACTACTTAACCTATATTTATAAAGATTTGGACTGCAAAGACTGAAGTTTATTCTGCCGGCAATTTCAATTTGATTAATCACCTCAGGTGCTATTGGAAATTTCCTCTGGCACTTTCACACTTCACAGATTTTAATTCAATATCATTTCAAGGTTTCTAAAATTGATCAAGTTTGCATTTTACCATTGCAGCTGCTGTTAAAAGATTGGGAATAGCGTGATAAAGCTTATAAAGTGTAACTGGGAAATGGACTTCAAGTCTCACTGGTAATGCTTACGGATTGTGATGTCTTGTTCAGTTGTTAATCTCACCTCTTCCTCTAAAGATACACATCAAACGATTTCCCTGTATAGGATACCTGAATAGATTCTGAGATTCATTATTTATTAACCTTGGATTATTTATTTGTAGAGATGTTATGTTCCCAGCTGATGGCAATACACAACAAGTCAAATTCTAGTGTAAAACCTGGCTTGACAGATCAGAATCTTTATTTATTTATAGTGGTGGTCAATCACAAAACATATTCATCAAAGGTTGTCAATGTACTTTTCAGAAAATAATACAAATTAGTTACACAAAAGAAACAATAAAACCAAAACTAAATACAGTCAGCACTGCTATAATGCATGTTTCTTTGATGTAAATTGGCTTTAACGTGATTGAAGAATTTTGACTGTTATCTGTAGAACGTGAACTTTCCATACCTGTATTGGCTATAATGCAATTCCTGCCTCATTAGTTTAAATGGTGTAGCTATTGTGCTATTTTCCTATAATGCGAGATCGCAAGAGAACAGAACAATTGCGTTATATCAGAACTGAGTGTATAGCAATTTGGAAAAATCATATCTTAAGCAGCAAAAAGAAAGGTTGAATTGTTTTCCTCAGCAATATTCTTTACAGATACTCAACCCCAGTGACACACCACTCCAAACTCCATTCTTCAATATTTTGCTCAAGTGACAAAGTTGCAAATGTGTTTTTTTCCAGCAAATTTCTGTACATGAACCATCTCTCTTTCATTGTCATTCCCTGAGAATGTGCAGACACTGGCTGACCCACTGAAATTTCATCACTAAATGCAAGAAAAGCTTTTTCCAGCCCTGCCCTCTTGTACTGCTAAAACAGCTTAAGACTTCTTCCCAGATCTTGTCACCTTCGAAATGGCCATCATTAAACAGCCCTTCTGCTGGCTTAGATCCTGTCTCCTGAACTGAACTTGCTATTTGTCTCTGGCCTCTCTTTCTGCAGGTGATAAAATTTCAACTTAGTAAACACGTCAGCGGGTATCGCACCAGTTAGCTTGTCTTGTCATTAACCTTGTCACGTGACGTTTCAGAAATGCTGTTTTGATACACTTTTAAAAAATAGGAGTTTCTGACCCTTTAAAAAAGCCACCTTCACACAAGAGAAAACCAAAGAACTGTTTATTTTTGCTATAGAACTGGAGTTCATCAACATCAATGTATTACAAACCATCACAGAAATAATTCATCATTCAGCCTTAGTTCAGTTGGTAACATTCCTCTCTCTAAGTTAGAATGCTTGAGGATTTAAGTTCTACTGCAGAGACGTGAATGTGAATTGCAGGCTGATGCTGTAGTGCAGTACTGAGAGGGTGCTGTGACTACAAACATGATGACCTTAGGAAAAGATGTTAAACCAAGACCTCATCTGCCCTTTCTGGTGAAGCTAAGAAGGTCCCAGTTCTCTAAAGAAGACCAGGGGTTTTTCCCTGGTATCTTGGCAAATGCTTATCTCTCAATCTATGTCATTAATAATCACTTTGGAGATCTTCCTGCACACAAATTGGTGCTGCTTTTCTCACTGTGTAGCAGCAACTGCCACTTCAGAAATATTGCATAAAGAACTTTTAAGTCCTGGGGTTGTGAAAGGTATGATATAATTTTCTTTTACCAACCTCACTGTCTGAACACAAAGTTGTAGAAATATTCAGAAGTCATTCCCTTTCTGGAAACCTTTTTGGAACAATCTTTTGTTACGATTTGTTTGATATTAAATTTGACATCTGGAAAATGAAAGCTGCAAATATAATGTTTATTGGGATGTTTTGTTTGCTTTCTTGTATGTTGGTTTTGATGGAACTGTCAGTTGAGAAGTGGGTCTGATAGCTGGCTACTATTTCTTCTCTAATTTTTGATTGTTTCCTTAAGTCTTCAGATTGGCACAGCCCTGGATGCATTATTACTCTTCTGCGGGAGACCTCCAAGTCTGAAATTGGATAGGATAACGGTAGAACCAAAGCTAGAGCTGATGAAGTAAGAAGGAGATCTGCTGCCTACACGTGACTTCAGACCCGCAGCAAAGTGGTTACATAGAAACATCAAAGATAGGACCAAAGTGGGCCATTTGACCCTTGAACCTGCTCCACTATTCAATCTGATAATGGCTAATCATCAAGCTCAATACCTTAAACCCACCCTCCTGCCATGTCCCTGGATCCCTTTATCGACCTCCTGGTTGACTCTTAGGTTCCACTGTGCAATTAGGGGCAAAAATAAATATCGGCCTGGCAAGTGATACTAACCAACAAGTAATAAAATTCTGGGAAACTTCAGGGTAAGCTCTGAAATGATACAAACTTCATGGGCAATGTTCTAACACAAAGTCCAGATGAGCAAGGCATCAGACTGGGCAAGATTACAAATCTGGGATTAAGAGCTAACTGACCAGTAACCATTGTCAATTGTCATTAAAAACAAACCCATCTGGTTCGCTAATGTCCTTCAGTGAAGGAAACTGCCATCCTTATCTGGTCTGGCCTACATGTGACTCCAGACCCACAGTAACGTGGTTGACTCTTAACTGTCAATTTAGGATGGGTCAGAGAGACACTGACATCCCAAGAATGAACAAGGTAAGAAAGGATGGACTTGGTGCTTATTTAAAGAGCCTTGAAGGTAGGTTTTTGTAAAATTCAACTCCCTGAAATTGTTTAGCTCAGAATGAAAATACATCATAATAATTAATTAACTAGGACCTTTCTGACCATTGTATGGTTTAATATTTTCAGGACATTCACTGAAAGACTGCACTGATTTGTCCAATACTGCAGGACAGAAAAATTTACAACTAGCTACTTTCCCAAATGTTTATGCTCAGAGATACTGGTTACAATGAACATAGTAGTGGCCATGGTTATGAGGAATTCAGAGAAACTGAGTTTGACGCTACTATGGTAATCTGAGAACTCGGATTTGGTTTTAAAATAACTGCAAATAAAAGCAGACAATACTGATAATGATAATGACTAAGGATGGATAATTCATATAAATCTGTGACATGTCCTTTCAGCAGTGAAACTGAGAGCTTTACCGAGTCCAGCCTGAAGCAATGCCAATCATAGACTCTGTACCAGCCTGGAGAATAGCCTACTAATTCACCTTCACCCTAATCTTAACGCTAAGCTTGACCCTAACACTAACCCTAACTCTAACTCTAACTCTTACCCAAATGCTTACCCTAACCCTTCCAATTCGCCTTAAACCCAACCCTAACCCTACCAATTCACTTTCACCTTAACTCTAACTCTAATGCTAACTCTTCCAATTCACCTTAACCCTAACCTTAACACTAACCCTAATCTTAACCCTAACCCTAACCATACCACTTCCCCTTAACCCTAACTCTAACCCTAACCCTAAACCTAACCCTACTAATATAACTTTACTGAATCTGAATATCTAAAGATGGACAATAAATGCTTGTGTTACCCATTGCCTGAGACTGAATGTATCCAGAAACTTCTATATTCATGAGATATTTAATTAGACCAGAACTAACCACATAGGTTTAGCGAGTCAGTAAATCTTGTGTTTGTGTGGAGCCTTACTTTGACTATAGGCTGTCCCCAGTCACATCACTCTAATTTAATGTGTTTTTCATGACCCGGAGCCACCACTTTTAATTAGGAAGATCTTTTCAGCTGTTTTAGCACCTAAATCAATTACCAGTAACACACACTTCGGTTCAGTAAAGAATAAGCTCTATTAATAATGAAGTGCAATTTTATTTTTCTCTTCCCATGTGAGTTGCTCAGTTGGAGAGCTCATGGAAACCAGATGGGCCAAATGGCCTCCTTCTGCATTTTCCAATTCTGTGATTCTGTGGGAGTGGTAATTTGATTAACTTGTTTTATCCTGATGAAGGACTTATGCCCGCAACGCCGAATCTCCTGCTCCTTAGATGCTGCCTGACCTGCTGCGCTTTTCCAGCACCACATTTTTCGAATCTGATCTCCAGCATCTGCAGTCCTCACTTGCTCCCAGTGGTTTTGTCTAAGCCATATGTAAATATGGAGTGGAGTGTGTGTTTTAGCGCTATGCACAGTGAAAGCTTGAGAATGAATAGCTTTGAAATTTTGAAGGACCGGCAGGACCATTAGATTTCTGAGCAATGAACCCAGCAGCAACCTGCTAGTATATCACAGAATTATTATGGTGTGTTAGGAGGCTATTTGGCCCATTGTGTCCATACCAGCTCTATTATCTAATCCATTGCTATTATCTAGTGCCAATCTTCTGCCTTTTCCCAATATCCCTGTGCACTATTACTAGTGTAAAAAACAATGCCCCTCTTGTATACCTCAGTTGAACCTACCCCCACCACATTTTCAGGCAATGTATTCCAAACTTTGACTACTCACCGAGTGAAAATGTCTTTTCTTACATCACCCTTGCATCTGTTACATTTTGTTTTAAATCTACACCCCCTCATGCTTGTCTCTTTTACAAGTGCGAACAGCTTCACCCTATTTAATCACAATCAAATCTCATCTCAACCTTCTTCTCTATGAGAAGAACAATCCCAGCTTCTTCAATCTACCCTCACAACCGAATTTCTCATCCCTGGAATCATTCCAATGAATCACTTCTGCACTCTCTCTCCGATATGCATTCACAAGGTTCCTATAAGGTTGTTCCCAGAACTGTATACACAGCTGGAGCAGAGAATGATCGCAAGTGAATTCTGGACCAACCATTTTCAGCTAGTTAACCCTGACCTTGGAAAAACACACCTCACATTTTGCAGTCAAGTTCCAGCTGACAGGCTGAGAGATGTGAGCATGTATTACTCAGGGGGTAGCTCTCTTGCCTCTGAGTTGAAATGTTGTCGGTTTAAATTCCACAGACCTCAGGGGTAACTGTTGAGTGCAGCACTGATGGAATACTGCAGTGTCAGGCGTACCATATTTTGGATGAGGCACAAATCATGACTTTTCTTTAATGTACTGAGGCTATGTCTATCCTCACAAGTTGATTCAAGAAATGCCATGGCTTTATTTCAAAGAAGAGGAAGACAATGATCCTGAGTGTCCTGACCAAGTGTCCTCACCAACAAAAGCAGATTATCTGGAAACATTGCTGTCTGTGGGAGCTGATAGTATGTTCCTACATTCTAACAGAGACCACCGTGTCAAAAGTACGTCTTTGCCTGTGAAGCACTTTGAGAAGTTCAATGACTGAAAAATGCTGAGTGACTGTAAACTACTTCATTTACTTGCTCCCTTAAAGAGAAAACGTTAGTATCTACCTTTACTTCTGTAATTTATCGACAATCGACAACTACTTCCAAAGACAGGACATCAAACAAGTTACGCAGTCAATACAGTCTTATCAGACTTGAAAGAGAACTTTCATGATCTCAAGATATCCCAAAGCAAATGTCAATGAGGTACTTTTGAAGTGAGAATCTCTGCTATTAGCTTATTAGTAAAAGATATTGCCAATTATTTTGTGGTAGAAAATTATGGCTATTTCTTATGCACAGACCGAGCATTTCCACAGTATATACATTCACTTGGATTCATAACAAATTGGTTTCAATATAAATTGGACCATAATAATTTGGTTTGACATGTAGAATATTTTCACACATTGCAAATGACTCCTTTAGATTTCACACACTGAATGGGAAGATTTAGTACGCACACAATGCAGTTCCGACATGGCATTTTAAATTGCTTTTTCCATTGAACATTTTGTCAGCACACAATCAGAGAATCAGTGTCAATTAGGAGCAACATTGTGTCAGTGCTGTTGACTAATAAAACTTGCAGATGCTGGAATCCAAAGTAGACAAGCAGGAGGCTGGAAGAACACAGCAAGGCAGGCAGCACCAGGAGGGAAGCAGAGAACTTCTTCAAATTGGGCATCCTTTGAAGAGCTGAAAATGTTTTGCTGGAAAAGCGCAGCAGGTCAGGCAGTAT
Source organism: Hemiscyllium ocellatum (assembly GCF_020745735.1). NCBI lineage: Eukaryota > Metazoa > Chordata > Chondrichthyes > Orectolobiformes > Hemiscylliidae > Hemiscyllium > Hemiscyllium ocellatum. Next base: position 57,925,432 of record NC_083422.1, read on the forward strand.
TCAAGGAGCAAGAGAATCGACGTTTCGGCTTTTCCAGCAACACATTTTCAGCTCTGATCTCCAGCATCTGCAGTCCTCACTTCATCCTTTGAAGAGACTTTGCAGTGGAACAAACTTGGTTAGAGACCATATCCTACCTGCCCCTTTCCCAGGACCCCACTGTGACCCATCAGGCCAAAATCATCCGCACTGTCCATGCCCTCATTGACTCTGGTGATCTCCCCGCCACTGCCTCCAAACTCATCGTACCCCAGCCCCACACTTCACGGTTCGATCTGCTCTCCAAGATCCACAAGCCCAACCACTCCGGCCGACCCATCGTCTCAACGTACTCCTGTTCACCAAACTCAACCCGTCCTACCTCAACTCCATCCTCCCCCCCAGGTTCAGCCACTTCCTACCTACATCTGCGACACCAAACACACCCTCCATCTCTTCAGCAACTTCCAGTTAACAGACCCCAGCGCTTTACCTTCAATATGGACATGCAGTCCTTATACAAGTCCATTTCCCACAAGATGGCTTCCAGGCCCTATGCTTTTTCCTCTCCAACAGACCCAGCTAGTCTTCCTCCTTCAATACCCTCCTCTGTATCACCAAAGTGGTCCTTACGCTCAACAACTTTTCCTTTAACTCTTCCAATTTCCTCCAAATCCTTTTGGGGGGGGGGGGGGGGAGGGGGAGGGGTGGGGAGAGTGGTGGGGGGGGGGGTGGCCACAGGCAACTGGATGGGCCCCAGCTACACCAGCCTCTTTGTTGGCTAAGCCCTCTTCAATACCTACATAGGCACTGTGGCCCAACTCTTCCATCATGATGAATGCATTGATGCAGTGCCCTGCATCCACGTTGAACTGGAGCAGTTCATTGACTACAGCCACAACTTCCGACCCGCCCTCAAATTCACTTAGTCCATCTCGGACACCTCCCTCCCCTTTCTTGACCTCTCCATTTCCATCTCCAGACAGGCATTTACTACAAATCTACAGGCTCCCATAACTATCTGGACCACACCTCCTCCCACCCAGCATCCTGCAAGAACTCCAACCCATTCTCCCAATTCCTCCGCCTCTGCCGCATTTGCTCAGACGAGGAAACATTCCACTTGCGAGCATTCCAGATGTCCACCTCTTTCGAATAATGTTCTTTTCCCCCTCTGTCATGTATACAGCCCTCCACCGCATCACCTCCATTCCCTGTTCCACTGCTCTAAACCCCTGGCAAATGCAATGAAGACAGAGTCCCCTTGTCCTCACTTACCACCCCATCAGTCTCCACATTCAACGCATTATCCTTGAACACTTCCACCAACTCCAACTGGATCCCACCACCAAGAACATCTTACCCTCACCACCCCTCTCTGCCTCCTGCAAGGACTGTTCCCTTCGGCAATCCTTGGTTTGCGCCACTTCCCCTCCACTCAACCCCCAAACCCCCAGGTACCTCCCTCTGAACCAGAAATGATACTAAACCTGCTGGTATACCAACCCCCTCAATTCCATCCAGGGCCCCATACACTCCTTCCAGGTGAGACAGAGACCTGCCTCTCTTCCAACCTCGTTTACTGCATCAGGTGCTCCCAAGGTGGTCTTCTCTACATCGAACGTAAACTTCAGGAATGGTTCAATGAGCATCACAGCCGGGCCTGCAGGGACCGACCAGACCTCCCAGTCACCACCCATTTGAGTTCCCCTTCCCACTCCCTCTCTGACATGACCATCCTTGTTGTCTTTCATTGCCACAACAAACCAAACTGCAAATTGGAGGAGAAACACTTCACCTTCCGCCTGGGCAGCCACAGCCCAGAGGATTCAACATTGAGTTCTCCAATTTCAAATAACCTGCCTTTCTGTCCACCAAAACCCTTCCCAGCCTCTGCCTTCCACTCCTCCCAGCCACCAACTAGATTCCTTCCTGCTATTGACCAATCAGGCCGTATCCTCTTCCTGTCTTCACCAGTCCCCACTTCACCACCCTGCCCTCGCCACACCCTTTAGTTGCAACTACCTTACACCCATCCCCAGTCCTGAAGAAGGGTTACACCTGAAACGCCGACTTCTCCACCTCCTGACGCTGCCTGGCTTGCTGTGTTCTTCCGGCCTCCTGCCTGTCTACTCTGTCAGTGTTGTGGCTGCTGGAAACTCAAACACACGCACGCACACACACACACACACACACACACATGCACACGCGCATGCACGCACATGCACACACACATGCATATGCAAATGCCCATGCACGCACATGGACACACACACGCGCACACACACACTCACGCACACACATGGACACACACACGCACACACATGGACACACACATACGCACACAGACACATGCACACGGACACATGCACGCACACATACGCGCGCGTACACACACACACACACACACACACATACACACACACACCAATAATCCCGGTTATATATTCTGTAAGAAGTGAGAAAATGGATCGTGGGCTCAGGGATCTGAGTGGATTGGAGAAGTAGGGGACATAATCCTTGAAGAAGACATTAAGATGCAGCAATAGCAGGAGGTATTCAGGATTGAGAACAGTCGGAATGGACAAGAAAGGGAGAAATGGTCCACTTTGGCAATGACAATCACCAATAAGAGAGAAGCTAACCATTGCTCCTTGTCACTCAATAGCATTGCTGAATCCACCACTATCAAGATCCTTGATCAAAAACTGAACTGAACTTGCTTCGTAAATATTGTAGCTCTGAGAGCAGGTCAGAGGTTAGGAATACTACAGTGAGTAATTCACCTCCTGACTCCTCAAAGTCCGGAGTGTGAAGGAATACTCCCCACTTGCCTGAATGGGTCCAGCTCCAACAACACTCAAGAAGCTTGGTACCATTCAGGTGCAATCAAACAACCTGTTAGATTGGCATCAGACTTGCAAACATCCATTCCCTCCACCACCAACACTCAGTAGCAGCAGTGTGTACTATCTACAAGACGCCCTGCAGAAATTCACCAAAGATCCTGAGACAGCATCTTCAAAACCCACAGCCACTTCCATCTAGAAGGACGAGGGCAGCAGATACATGGGAACACCAGTCCCTGTAAGTTCCCCTCCAAGCCACTCGCCACCCTGACTTGGAAAATACCGCCGTTACTTCACTATCGCTGGGTTATAATCCTGGAATTCCTTCTCTAGGGGCATTGTGGGTGAACCAACACTAAATGTTTGCAATTGTTCACCACCACCTTCTCAGGGGCAACTCGGGATGGACAATAAATGCTAGCAATCCCCACAGCCCGTGAATGAATTTAAAAACATGTCAGTATTGCGGCTGCTGGAAACTCAACATGAGGATGTTTATTTTAAAGTGATTGGTGAGATAAACAATGATGACATGAGGAAACACCCAATCAGAGAATGCGTAGGATGACGGTCAACTTTGGCCTTCCAAGTTAATTGGACAGTTATTCTAAGAGATAAAATTACAAAGAATCGAAAGAAGGTAGGATTAGATTACGGCAGACCAAATGGCCTGTTACTGTGAGGTAACCTTTTACAGTTCCTGGCATCTGTAACTGGCAACTCACAGCTGTTAAAGAGCTGAGCACCTCAATCCAGTCTTGTGTTGTGCTAAGATGGGGGTCCGTGATTTGGTGATTTTAGATGAAGCTACAAGCCCATCTATCCTGTCAGCTGAATTTCCCATGGTTGTCTTGGCCAATATTTATCACTCAAACACTTTTCAACAAGAAGCACTGAATTTACGGTCATAAATGTATTTTTGTTTGTGGAACCTTGATGTGCATAAATTAGCTGGGGCATATATCACATTACAAATGTGACTGTATTTCAAAAGTACTTTGTTAGCTGTAAAATAATTGATGGTGTATTGTGGTCATGAAAGGCACTATAGGTTGCTCTAACCACTCTAATTCTTCCTCTCTTTCTCCACCAATGGGTCTTATCTTCTTGAATGACCAACCTGAGGCCCATGAGACCACAGGATATAGGAGCAGAATTAGGCCATTCAGCCCATTGAGTTTTCCCTGCTATCTGATTACAGCTGATATGTTTCTCAACCTCATTCTCCTGCCTTCTCCCTGGAACCCTTGATCCCCTTACCAATCAAGGACCTATCTATCTCTGTCTTAAAGACACTCAACGGCTTAGCCTCAATGAGTTCCACAGTTTAACTACACTCTGGCTGAAGAGATTCCTCATCATCTCAGTTCTGAAGGGCTGCCCCTTCACTCTGAGGCTGTGCCTGGTGTCCTATTTCTCCTACTAGTGGAAACATGTACTTACTCTACTCTATCCAGGCCTTTCAGTATTCTGTATAGTTCAATCAGATCCCCCCTCATCCATTTAAACTTCATCAAGTACAGTCCACAGGTCATTGAGACTATTTTAACTCTGGTCACATTTTCAGTGGGAGACTGACTTATTCTCTCATTGTACACCATGTCTGATGTTCCTTTTTATATTGAAGACAATGGAAGGGCTAATTATTGAGCCAGTAAATTTTTGACATTCACTGAAAGTTGAGGTGAATTCCTCTTGCAGTGATCCATGACATAGACTTATGATTTTCTGCTCTAACATGTGATAGCTCAAGAGACAGTGCCAATTCTTTTGATGAAAGCAATTTAAAGAAGGAGACAGATATAGTTCTTCAGTCTAAAAACATCAAAAGTATTGGGAGAAAGTGGGAAGAGGATATTGAGTTGGATAATCAGATATGATCATCTGGAAGTGCAGAACAGGCTTGAAAGGCTGAATGGCCTACTTCTGCCCTGACTTCCCATTTTTCTCAGACAGCTGATGCAGTAAGGGCCACTGCTCCTCTCCTTTCCTATATCCTTACCCTTCTCACTCACTCAAGTATTTATCCAACTCCCTTTTGAAGGCTCCTTTCAACCTGTGAGCACCAATGAACCCAACCATGCACAAAAATATTGTGGATGGAACCAATAGCTTCTTCTCCAAACTTACCCATAGATTTATGAATAGAATACGTAGAGTCCAAAAAGAGCTATTGTGGTTCAATGGTTAAGTAACGTGTAGGGGAGTTGAATGACCATCTGCTTGGGAATGTGACATACCATCTTGGGAATAAATGTGGACTGGGATGGCCAGAGGTGAACAGTGAGAACGTAACAATGGAATCAAAATTTTGCAGTTTTTACTTGTTAGCCTTTGAGATCAAGAGGTATTTATATGCATGTTTCACTTGGTACTCCTCAAAATTGCTTTCTTTTTTATTTGTGATGGAGAAGGTCTGTACCTTGCATTCAGCAACTGTTTTCTCTAAATGACGCTTGCGAAGGTTCTAAGCGAAATGAGTTTGTTTTGTCCGAATCTATTACCTCGGGAGTGTGAAATCACAAGGCACTCTGGAATTTGGTGCACATTGATACTAAAATTCACCATCTTAATCAGGAAAGTTACAAGAATGGTTTAGGTGGGTAGTGGAAGTGTTGAAATGCTGCATTACAGAATCTGAGACACAGCCTCAAGGTAAAACATTCACCCTACCATTTGTTTTAATAAGTAAAAGAATGGGATTTCTTTATCTGTACATTTATGTTTTTGTATAATTATTCATTGGAGCAATTTCACCGTCACTATTTATTTTCACTCAGTGAAACATGACCTGAACTATTGAACAAAAAGATATTTCCAAATGTTGCCAGGTCTGGCAGCATCTGTGGAGAGAAATCAGAGTTAACCTTTCGGGTCCAGTGATCCTTCCTCAAAACTTGTGGTAGCTAGGAGATTTTAGCTAGGAGTTTCCAAGCCACTATCAGTTCTGAGGAAGGGTCACTGGACCTGAAACGCTAAATCTGATTTCTCTCCACAGATGCTGCCAGACCTGCTGAGATTTAACTAAAATTTCTGTTTTTGTTTCTGATTTACATCATCCACAGTTTCTATGGGTTTTATTTCCTAATATTTCTGGTTCTCTGTGTTTGTTCACTAATCTCTTCTTGCAGACCAGTGGCTGTCTAACTGAGATCAATACAGTAACATTCCAATCGGTCAAAACTGTAACAAAACTACAGCAGGAGCAGCGTTACGATGCTGTATTAAAAAGCAAGCATTCTGACAATGTGAAGGGCAGTGCAAAAAATGCTGAAACATTTGGCCCATCAGCATTCCAAACAACGGAAATGCACGGTTATGTTTTGGGGCCCAGTCCCTTTCTGTGAAAGTGAACACCCAGGATATGGGGCCACTTACTCACTTGACCAGAAGCTGCTTTGTCTTGTTTTGGTTCAATATCGTTCTGTTATTTACCTTCCTCGATATCCAGAAAAACATCTTTCTGAAGGCTCCTCTTCTTTGCCATCCCTTTATAGCTCCATATGATTTCACATCGATAATAAGCACTATCGTCGTTTTGTAAATCGCTGATCAGCAAGGACATGTTGGCCTGGAACAATGGGCTCATTCTGATCCGTCTGACATATTGTGTTGCTGTCAAGTTAAGTTGAACACCATCAGTATAAGCTAGCATCTCCCTTGGCAGGTACCTATACCAGCTGATGTTGATAATCTGGATTAAGTTTTCATTGAGGCCACTCAGTTCACAGGGCAGCAGGGCTGACCGTCCTTTCACACCTTTCGCCTCCGTGATGCTATCTAACTTCAAACGACAACTCCCTGTGTGAAACATGGGATAAAAACAGCTTCAGTAAACACATATCTGTTGAGTCTTTTGCAGTCCCAAGTAGTTTTAACAACTTTAAATCCAATGCTGTGCAACATTGGCAAAATGATTGTCAGCTGATGTTGATAGAATACACCTCTACAGAATATTTTAGCAGAATTGTTTTGTTTAAGTGTAGCAGGCTTAGCACACAGAATCCTCAATCAAGAAACCTGCAGTGTTCACCAACAGAAATTGCTGGAGAAAGTCAGCAGGTATGGCAGTATCTGTGGAGAGAGAAACAGAGTTAATGTTTTGGGTCCAGTGACTCTTCTTCAAAGCTGGTTCTGAAGCCCTGGAGAAGGGTCATTGGACTCAAAACGCTAACTCTTCTTTCTCTCCACAGATACTGCCAGACTTGTTGAGTTTCTCAAGCAATTTCTGCTTTTGTTTCAGATTTTCAACATCCACATATTAGATATAACCTGGAACATTGGTTCTTGAGGAATTAATTATGAGATTGCACACTGTGCAAGAAAACTATCATGGATTCACTCAATGAACTCCTCCTTAAGGTTATCCTGTTGAAGCTGGTTCGACCAATCAACATGTAGATTAAAATCCCCCATGATAATTGCCATACCATTTTCACAGGAATTAGTTATTTGTTTGTTTATTGCCTACCCCAATGTGATGTTATTATTTGGTGGCCTATAGACTGTGCCTATCAGTGACTTTTTCTTCTTTGAATTTCTAATTTCCACCCAAATGGATTCAACCTTGTTCTCCATAAAACTTATTTCATCTCTCAGCACCACCCTGATGTCTTCCTTGAAGAATATCACAGCTACACCACCTCCCTTACCTTCCTGTCCTTCCAAGTAGTCTGACACCCTGGATATTTAACTCCCAAAAGTGACCACTCTGTAACCATGTCTCTGTTATGGCTACTAAATCATTTTTATTCAATGATTTGTGCTGTTAACTCATCAACTTTGTTATGAATGCTATGAGCATTCAGGTAAAGTGCCTTTATGCTAGTTTTCATACTCTCATGATTTCCAACATCTCTAATAATATCTTCTGTGTTAACCTTCTTTTATAATTCTTTCATAGTCTGCGTTGTACTTAAACCCTCCTGCACACATGCCAACCTGCTGCTTCCCTCTTCATTTACCATCATACTTCCTGTCATTTTCCCTTTCCCTTCTCCTCAACTAGGAGAAAGTGAGGACTGAAGATGCTGGAGATCAGAGCTGAAAATGTGTTGCTGGAAAGGCGCAGCAGGTCTGGCAGCATCCAAGGAGCAGGAGAATCGACGTTTCGGGCATGAGCCCTTCTTCAGGAATTCTTCAGCCCTTCTCCTCAACTCACTAGTTTAAAGTCCTAGTGACCACCCTATTTATCCTTTTTGCGAGAACACTGGTTCCAGATTGGTTCAGATGAAGACTACCTCATTGGAACAGATCCTCCTCTTCCAAAACTGATGCCAAAGCCCCACGAAATTGAACTCCTCTTTCCTACACCACTCCCTGAGCCACGTGTTTACTTCCCTAATTTTCTTATCTCTAAGCCAATTTGCACGTGGCACAGGCAGATTATAACCCTTGAGGATCTGATCCTTAATATCATTCCTAGCTCTTGATGATCCCCAAACAGATCCACCTTCCTAGCCTTGCCAATGTTGTTTATCCCAATGTGGACCACAACAACTGGATCCCGCCTTCGGTTGTTTACTGTAGTGGTTGGTATAGAAGCAGCAAGCAGAAGCAGCAGGAATGGAACCAAATAAAGTGTCGAAGATGCAGTACAGCAGCGCTTCACAGGAGGTGCCAAAACCCTGAGGATGTCACCAAGACAGGGTCTAAACATCTGCAAATCAACTTCCTAGCTTGGCGAACATACCCGTAACTGCGGTTAAACGATTATTCTGAGATGATGCCCTCTGGTCCTAGATTCTCCTACATGGGGAAATAAACAATTTGTGTTGAAGATACAAAAACGCAGGTAAAATCTCTTAGCTATCTTCCTGTGAGCATTGCGTACAGGAGTTGAGAGGTCACGTTGCAGCTGTACAGGACATTGGTGAGGCCACTTTTGGAATATAGCATGCAATTCTGGTCTGCTTCCTATCAGAAAGATGTTGTGAAACTTGAAAGCGTTCAGTAAAAAATTTACAGGAATGACACCTGGGTTGGAGGGTATGAGATATAGGGAGAGGCTGAATAGGCTGGGGCTGTTTTCCCTGGTGCGTTGGAGGCTGAGGGGTGACCTTACAGCGGTTTATAAAATCATGAGGGGCGTAGATAGATTAAATAAACTAGGTCTTTTCCCTGGGGTGGAGGAATCCAGAACTAGAGGACATAGGTTTAGGTTGAGAGGGGAAAGTTATAAAAGGACCTAAAGGGGCAACTTCTTTTCACAGAGAGTGGTGCATGCCAGAGGAAGTGGTGGAGGCTGGAACAATTATAGTATTTAAAAGGTATCAGGATGGGTATATGAATAGGAAGGATTTGGAGGGATATGGGCTGAGTGCTGTCTAATGGGACTAGATTAAGTTAGGCTATCTGGTCGGTATGGACGAGTTGGACTGGAAGGTCTGTTTCTGTGCTATGCATCTCTATGACTCTATGACTCTATGGCCAGGTAGAAAAGTGAACTGTAAACCAATTCAATAATGTTCAAACCACAAAGTAGTCCAATGACAGTGAGAAATATCCTTGAGAGGTTAATTACATTTCTCAGCAATTTCTTCAGAAGTACTGAGAACACATTTTAAAAATAACTCAATTAGAAAATGAGCAAATTCTGCTTGCCATCATCTTGTCTTGTTGTGGTCTCGCTGTTGAACAGAGAATGAAGTGTGACTCACTCAACACAAAATTCCCATCATCTAACTCCTCCTACTGACCTGACCTATTCTCAGATATTAGTGTAAAGAACAAAACTGACAATGTTCTGAAGAAGATTGGAACCAAAATGTTGACTCTCCACAGATACTGCCAGACCTGATGAGCTTCTCGAACAATTTCTCTTTTTTCTCTTCTCTGATGATGGGATTTACACCCAACAAAGTATTGTACAATGAAAAGCCTATGATGGCTATCTCTGCAGATAGACAATTAATAAAGTTAAAAACAATGAAGAAATTAAAATGTGTTACAAGTATGGAGTTCACAGGATCACATGGTTGAACAGTTCAGTAAAAGGCCATTCAGCTCTTTGTGGGCATCCCAGAATTTGTTGCTGATCCCGAATTGCCATTGGGCTGAGTAGCTTGATACATCATCTGTAGTTAAGGGTTGACCACATTGCGGTGGGTCTGGTGTCACATGTAGGCCAGATCGGGTAAGGTTGGCAAATTTACCTCCATAAACGATATAAGTGAACCCAGATGGGATATTTGTGATAATCTCCTTCATGATTACTAAGGATAGCTTTCAATTCCAGCTTTAATTTAGTTTTGCCATCTGTCTTGGTGGGATTCAAATCCCAAACACTAGTTTACAAGTTTGCCTTAATGGATTGTGATTTCCATAATATTATGGAAAATGTGCCAACTGCACACCAACAACAACTGGTTGTATCCTTAAAATCATGATGATACCCTCAGACATTTTACAGAATCAAGTCCGCAAGGAAATATTATGACTTCCTTGTAGGAAAGACATTGATAAACCTGAAAGGGTTTGGAAATGAGTTACAAGGTAGTTACCAGGGTTGGAGGATTTGAGTTATAGGGAGAGGCTGAACAGGCTGGGGCTGTTTTCCCTGCAGCATCAGAGGGGTGCCCTTATAGAGGTTTATAAAAGCATAAGAGTCATGGATATGGTCTTTTCCCCAAGGTTGGGGAATCCAAAACTAGATGGCAGAGGTTTAGTCTGAGAGGGGAAAGATTTAAAAGGGACCTTAGGGACAACTTTTTCACACAGAGTATGGTGTATGTATGGAATGAGCTGTCAATGGAAGTGGTTGAGGCTGGTACAATTACAACATTTAAAAGGCATCTAGAAGGTTATATGATTGGGAAGGGTTTAGAGGGATATGGGCCAAGCGCTGGCAAATAGGACTAAGTCAAATTGGGATGTCTAGTTGGCATGGACGAGTTGGAAAGAAGGCTCTGTTTCTGTGCTGTATGACTGCATGACTCCAAAATGCTCGGTCAAAAGTTTGTTCAAAGAGGTTTGTTTCAAAACTAACCTTCAAAGAGGAAAGAGAGGTGCAGAAATAGAGTGTGTCTCTGAACTTAGGGCCCAAGCTGCTGAAGGAATGACAGCCATAGGCAGGTAATCACAGTAGCTCATGGGGCCAGATGTAGGGGAGTGCAGATGGTTTTAAAGGATGGTTGGTGTAGAGAGATAGAGACTGGTAAGGCCATGAAGATATTCAGAAGCAAGTATGGGAATTTTAAAATTGAGAAGCTGCACATTCATAAGCCAATGTGGACGACAAGCACAGCAGGATCCAATGAAGATTAGGGCATGGGTGGTTAAACCTTGAAGCATAGAATGTGGGAAGCTGGTCAGGAGTCACGTCCAAAAATAACATAGACATGGATAAGGAGTAGGAGATGAGTGAAACAGGGGTGAATTTGGATGGAAACAAGCAGGCTGAGTGATCATGTGGGTACGTGTTCAGGAGATCATCTCAAACTCGAATATGAGTCTTGTACAAGCACCGACTGTTTGTGATGGAGTGATAGAAACAAATGCTTTGGTCTTCCCAAAACTTAATTGGAGCAAACACTGGTTCACCCTGTTCTGGATGTTCTGACAATTTAGAGATATTGGATCATTTTAGAGAGACAGGTGTAATCAGTGTATCTGCAGAAACTAGTGCTGCATACATGAATAACGCTGCTGAGTGGGTACTGAAAATGGGATGAGGCCATTGGTGCCGGAACAGGAAGAGAAGCCAAAGCAAGTGACTCTATGGCTATGAATAGATGAATAAAATACAGCCAGTAAGTGCAGTATCATCAAGCTGTGAAATAATGGAGTTGTTGGAGGAATAGGGTGTGATCCACCATGTCAAAAGACAATGAGGAAGAGCTTACCTTTGTCATACCCATTTACCCATCTCTATGACTTTGATTAGAGCTGTTTCAGTGCAACAGCGGGGGCAGAAGTATCCTTAAGGGGATTCAAATATGGAGATCAGAGACAAGGGGAATAGATTTAGGAACGTAGGAACAGGAAATGTCTGGACAGCTCCTCCAACCTGTTCTGCCATTCAGTAAGAATGAAGTTCTCATGATCTGTGGCTGAAGTTCTCATGCCTTAGGCCCATATCCCTTGATATCCTTACTTTATTAAAAACTGCCTATCTTAGATTTAAATTTGACAATTTAATTAGCATCAACCGCCATTTGAGGAAGAGAGTTCCAAACCTCTACTATTCCTGTGTGTGGAAGTGCTTTCTAACATCTCTCCTGAATGGCCTCACCTCAATTCTCAGACTATGTTGCCTAGTTCTAGAATCTTCAATCAGAGGAAATAGTTTACCTTTCTCTGTCTTTGTTTCTCTGTTAATATCCTGAAGATCACGATTAGGTCACCCCATAACCTTCTAAATGCTGAAGGATAAAGGCTTAACTTGTCTAATCTCTCCTCATAACCCCTGAAGTGACAGGTATCAGCCTTTTAAACCTGTGTTGCACTCACTTCAAGGCCAATATATCTTTCCTAAGGTGCTGTGCTCAGATCTGCTCACTGTGGGGTCGAACCAGGATTTTGTGTTACTGCAGCGTAATGTCTGCATCCCTATATTCCAGCCCTTTAGATATGAAGGCTAGCATTCCATTAGTTTTGGGCAGGAATGGAAGGTTGGAAATGGAATGGAGGATGGAGGGCTGGGTTTTTAAGGAGGGGGTAATGATGCACTATTGAAAGGAGAGGGGAACAGAACCTGAGGGAAGGTAACCATTAACAACATTGGCTAGCATGGGAACCAGGAAGGGACGTTGGGATGGTCAACAGCTTAGTGGGAACAGAATCAAAGGAATTGAAGGTGGGATTCATGGACAATGAGCTCAGAGATAGCATGAGGAAAGATAGAGGGGAAACTAAAGAAAATTACAAGTTTAGCAGTGGGGACCTTTATAGAAAGTTTAGTTTGGTCCATGAGTGAAGGTAAGGGAAACAGTCGAAGGGCTTCACGGATTGTCCCAATTTTAGTCACAAAGAAATTCTCATAAATTCTCATGTTTTCGATTGGAAGTGAGTCTGGACAAAACAGGAGAGAGGGATTTACAAAAGGGAATGCAGCTGAGAAACCTCGTGATGTTGGAATAATGAAGTGTTTTGTCATCATGACAGCAGGACCGAATGTGCTTTTCTGTGATCCAATGGATCTAGCAGTGAATGCCCAAACTAGCTGGCTGTCATTTCTGTACAAACCTACATCCCATGGGGTTAACATGAGATCTGCATTGGAGTAATAACCAAGGTGTGAGAGAGAGTAATTGTTTTCATGAAGACTGGCCCATTGAAGATGTAAGATCCAACCCCTTAAACTATTTTCATACATCTGTTTCTGAATTTCTTTTTCAATGACTTTTTAAAATTTCCCTTTAGAGGCCATTATTGATTTTGCTTCCATCACTGCTTTTTGATAGGGCTTTCATTGGCTAATAAAATGCTACTAAAAAAGATTCCTCTGATCATTGTCTTAAACCTAAACACCTCACTTACTGATTTGACATCAGTGAAATTAGGTTTCCCCTTACTTCATAGAGCCCCTACAATGTGGAAACAAACATTCAGCCCATCAAGTCCACACTGATCCTATGAACAGTATCTTACCCAGAACCACTCCTCTACCCTAGCTCTGTATTTCCCATGGCTAACCCACTTAGCCTGCATATCCCTGGACACTATGGGCATTTTAGCATGGCCAATCCACCACAACCTGCACATCTTTGGAATGTGGGAGGAAACTTGAGCACCTGGAGGAAATTCATGTAGACACAGGAAGTACGTGCAAACTCCACACAGACTGTCACCCAAGGGTGGAATCAAACCTGGGTCCCTGGTGCTGTGAGGCAGCAGTGCTAACCACTGAGCCACTGATAACCTCATTAAATTACTTATTAATTTTTATTTGCTTCATTTTCTAAACCTGAAACTACTCTATTAAGAAGAGTCCTATTTCTTTAAACTGCACTGAAAACTAGCATGAATTTAACAATCCGGTACATTATCAGGTGAATCAGTTTCTTCCTACAACACCCCCCCCCCCCCCCCCCCCCACCAATAATCAGGCACAAGACGTTATTAATACATGTTCGAAGATAATTTCTCACATCATTTAACAGCATATTGAAATAGCTAATTTTGAAACATAGGGGGTTCCTCTAGGTTGAAAACCATCCAGGATTTAATTCAAAAAGGTACACACAAATCCCCTCATATTTCACTGTGAAAATGAATACTGTCTAACTGCATGCATGGTGAGTCGTCACTAGCCCTAAAGCCATCTGGATGAGGGGCCAACGGATACAATGCTGCAAAGGAAGGAAGATTGAAAGCATAAACTATCCTCACCCACTCTTGCATATATCCTAGCAACTGACTGACAATCACAGACCTTGTGTTTAACTGCCTCCCCCACTGATCTGAAATCAGTGTGGCATTGCAAAGAGTCCTAAACAGCAGGGTCAAACGAGACTTGTAAAATAGCAGAAGGGCCATTTGTTTACTTTATTGGCGTGCCTTTTATTTTATTAGTCCGTATTTTAAGAATTGCTTCTCTACAAACAACAGGGGCAGAATGATTGGAATGAATTACTGAAGCACAGCGGCTTTATACACGCACATCAAATTTTGCTCAGAAACAATAACCCAATTATAATAGCCAGGTTAACACCTCCAATAAAAAAGCAAGAGAGTGAAGTTTGTTACGAATGCGTTGAATATTGTAGTGCATCATTGTTGATTCTTAGTTCTACCTGACTTGATTCTAGGCAATCATTTCTCGTCAGAACATTTTCCACAAAGTCCTGATAGCAAGTATCTATTAAAAATATTCATGGTACCTGCCAATAAAACCCAGCTGTACCTTTTCTAATTTTTGTCAGGAAATCATTAAAAAGTCTTATATAAAGCCTTAAAAATTCCTCTATTCACAGTTATAATGGAATACAGTTTGTCTACCTCTTCTCCCGTCTCCATTTGCAAAGGTTGTGCCATGGACTTCCAATGGATTGATCTACACTTAGGGAAGCAAACCCAACTTACTGACTGCTAAAGCTTTTGACTGGCCTGGAATCCGTTGTTGAGTACTGGCTTCAAATAAGAATGCCAAGTTAAAGACTCTCTCCTTTAAACAAATTGGAGAATAGGATTTATTCTGTAACTAAGCTGGTCTGATCATGCAACTAGTTTAGGTCATAACCTTCACACTCCTGCAGAGTGGCTGTTCAGGAGAGTCTCCCAGTCTTACTGCCCGCTGTCAGGCCGTGACAATCGCAAAAAGACCTGGTATCAAACCTGAACTGGGAGTTTCTGGGTCAGGGATAGAGAGACTGTATGATAAGATTTCCTAAAGTGGGATATTAAATATATATATTTTTCACTCTGTAATGATGGCCCTCTGTTAGTGATGGTACTGAGGCACCTCTGTTTTGTGAAACTGCTGCCGCTCCCCCCTCCCCGGCATCTTTAGGAACGTAGAAACACATCAGGCCATTCAGCCCCTCCAGCCTGTTCCATCATTCAATGAGATCATGGCTCATTTATGGCCTAAGTTCAAGTCCCTGTCTTTGGTCCATATCCCTTAATGCCTTTGCTTACCACAAAATCATCTATCTTGGAGTTAACATACACAACTGATCCAGCATCCACTGCTATTTGGGAAAGAGAGTTACAAACCTCTCCCACCCTTTGTGTACAGAAGTGCTTCCCAACATCTCTCCTGTACGGTCTGGCCCTAATTCTCAGACTATGTCCCTAGATCAAGAATCCCCAAGCAGCAGAAATTGTTTATCTTTATCTATCCTGTATTTTACTGATAATATCTTTAAGATTTCATTCAGATCATCTCTTAACCTTCTGAATTCTAGAGAAAACAGGTCTCTATAACCTGTAAGACAGAGAAGCTCATTTTGTCCAAATAAATCTGTCTGTGCTTTTGAAACTGTAGTAAAAGCTCAGTTATTGAGCAATCAATTTAAAAACTATTTATTAAAAAACTTTCCTTTCACAACATTACATTTATGTACATTGTACTATATTGAAACAAGGACTAAATTATACCAGCACACACTAGCCTGATTAATCTTTCACATTTAACCCCAATTCAAGAAATGGCTTTTGTCTAGATTTTGAACATGCTCCCTTAGCATAAAACTGCCATTGGCATTAAGTGTTCCAAAGAAGGGCCTTATTAAACTCAAAATGTTAATTCTGTTTCTCTCGCTATAGATGCTGTCAGACCTGCTGAGTTTTTCCACCACATCTTATTTCTAAGTTTGTGAGAAGATTTGTAGCTCGGGTGCTCATTGTTGTGGTTCTGTTCGCCGAGCTGGGAGTTTGTGTTGCAAACGTTTTGTCCCCTTTCTAAGTGACATCCTCAGTGCTTGGGAGCCTCCTGTGAAGCGCTTCTGTGCTGATTCCTCCAGCATTTATACTGGTTTGAATCTGCCGCTTCCGGTTGTCAGTTGCTGTCCGCTGCAGTGCCCGGTATATAGGGTCTAGGTCGATGTGTCTGTTGATAGAATTTGTGGATGAGTGCCATGCCTCTAGGAATTCCCTGGCTGTTCTCTGTTTGGCCTGCCCTATAATAGTGGTGTCCCAATCGAATTCATGTTGTTTGTCATCTGAGTGTATGGCTACTAAGGATGGCTGGTCGTGTTGTTTTGTGGCTAGTTGGTGTTCATGGATGTGGGTTGTTAGCTGTCTTCCTGTTTGTCCTATGTAGTGTTTTGTGCAGTCCTTGCATGGGATTTTGTACATTACGTTGGTTTTGCTCATGCTGGGTATCGGGTCCTTTGTCCTGGTGAGTATCGGGTCCTTTGTCCTGGTGAGTTGTTGTCTGAGGGTGGCTGTTGGTTTGTGTGCTGTTATGAGTCCATACACAAGCCATACACTCAGATGACAAACAACATGAATTCGATTGGGACAACACCACTATTATAGGGCAGGCCAAACAGAGAACAGCCAGGGAATTCCTAGAGGCATGGCACTCATCCACAAATTCTATCAACGGACACATCGACCTAGACCCTATATACCGGCCACTGCAGCGGACAGCAACTGACAACCGGAAGCGGCAGATTCAAACCAGAATAAATGCCGGAGGAATCAGCACAGCAGCGCTTCACAGGAGGCTCCCAAGCACTGAAGATGTCACCTAGAAAGGGGACGAAACGTTTGCAACAAAAACACCCAGCTCGGCGAACAGAACCACAACATCTTGTTTCTATTTCAGACTTCCAGCATCTGCAGCATTTTCTTTTGTCTGAGAGTTGGCTGCTTGTCATTGAAAAATCTCAGTTGAGTTTAATGGATGAATCTCGTGAGGCAGATTTGCAACTAGTTTCACTGTTCACCAACATGTTTCTCAATCTTAATTCCCCAAGTTACATTAACAGGAGATTGACTAGTTATAAAATACATCTTGTTTACTGTTTTGTTGAAAGGAATGTGTCATCAGAATGAAATTTCATTGGACGGCAAGACTCAACAACGATTTCAAGTCTAGTCGAAAAATTTGGGTGTCACTAAAGAAGATTTCCTTTTGTAGATGGCATTATATTTTTAGAAAATCTTCATGGTGACTGTTATTTGAGCCAAATTTTTATTTACAGATTCTTCCCTTTAAATGAATTCAAATGTATGGTTTGAACTCACACTCATAAAACTATGAGGGAACAGAGAACAAAAGAACAGAGAGACTTTGTCCAATGTGTGTTGGATGGTTTCCTGACACAGTATAGAGACAGGTCAGCAAGGGGTGAGCCACATGAGGTTTGGTACTGGGTAATTAACCCGGCCAGGTGTTAGATTTGGAGGTAGGTAAGCACTTTGGTGAGAGTGACCACAATTCAGTTTTGTTTACTTTAGCGATGGAAAGGGATAGGTATACACTGGAGGGCAAGAGTTATAGCTGGGGGAAAGACAATTACAATGTGATTAGGCAAGATTTAGGATGCACAGGATGGGGAAGGAAACTGCAGGGGATGGGCACAATTGAAGTGTGGAGCTTATTCAAGGAACTGCTAATGTATGTCCTTGATAAGTATGCACCTGTTAGGCAGGGAGGAAGTTGTAAACCGTGGTTTACTAAGGAAGTTGAATCTCTTGTCAAAAGAAAGAACAAGGCTTATGTTAGGATGAGATGTGAAGGCTCAGTTAGGCCGATTGAGACTTACAAGGTAGTCAGGAAAGACCGAAAGAGAGAGCTAAATTGAGCCAGGAGGGGGCATGAGTAGTTGTTGGTGGATAGGATCAAGGAAAACTCTCAGGATTTCTCTAGGTATATAAGGAGTAGAATAACGACTCAAGTAAGATTAGGGCCAATCAAGGACAATAATGAGAAGTTGTGCGTGGAGTCAGAGGAAATGCGTGAAGCACTAAGTCAATATTTTTCGTCAGTATTCACTAGAAAAAGACAATGTTGACAAGAAGAACACTGAGGGCAAGCCAGACAGAGAACAGCTAGGGAATTCTTAGAGGCATGGCATTCATCCATAAACTCCATCAACAAACACATCGACCTGGACCCAATATACCAACCACTACAGCGGACAGCTGAAACTGACACCCGGAAGCAGCAAGGACAGACCACTATAAATACCGGAAGAAACATCAAAGAAGCGCTTCGTAGGAGGCTCCAGAGCACTGATGATGTCGCCTAGCCAGGGGACGAAACGTTTGCAACAAAAACTTCCAGCTCGGCGAACAGAACCACAACAACGAGCACCCGAGCTACAAATCTTCGCACAAACCTTGAACTGAGATAC
Organism: Hemiscyllium ocellatum; assembly: GCF_020745735.1. NCBI lineage: Eukaryota > Metazoa > Chordata > Chondrichthyes > Orectolobiformes > Hemiscylliidae > Hemiscyllium > Hemiscyllium ocellatum. Next base: position 57,944,009 of record NC_083422.1, read on the forward strand.
AGGCTACTAGATGAAATGAAGTTGAGGTTCACAAGGAGGAGGTGTTAGAAATTCTGGCAAGGGTGAAAATAGATAAGTCCCCTGGGCCGGGTGGGATTTATCCTAGGATTCTCTGGGAAGCCAGGGAGGAGATTGCTGAGTCTTTGGCTTTGATGTTTATGTTGTCATTGTCTATAGAAATAGTGCCAAAAGACTGGAGGATAGCAAGTGTTGTCCCCTTGTTCAAGAAGGGGAGTAGAGACAACCCTGGTAATTATAGACCAGTGAGCCTTACTTTGGTTGTGGGTAAAGTGTTGGAAAAGGTTATAAGAGATAGGATTAATCATCAGCTTGAAAGGAATAAGTTGATTAGGGATAATCAACACGGTTTCGTGAATGGTAGTTCATGCCTCACAAACCTTTTTGAGTTCTTTGAGAAGGTGACTAAATAGGTGAATGAGGGTAAAGTGGTTGGTGTGGTGTTTATGGATTTCAGTAAAGTTTGATAAGGTTCCCCACGATAGGCTAATGTACAAAATACGGAGACATGGGATTGAGGGTGATTTAATGATTTGGATCAGAAATTGGCTAGCTGAAAGAAGACAGCGGGTAGTGGTTGATGGGAAATATTCATTCTGGAGTTCAGTTACTAGTGGGGTATTGCAAGGATCTGTTTTGGGTCCATTGCTGTTTGTCATTTTTATAAATGACCTGATGAGGGCATGGAAGAATGGCTTAGAAAATTTGCAGATGATACTAACGTCGATAGAGTTGTGGAGAGTACCGAAGGATGTTGTAGGTTACAGAGAGACATAGATAAGCTGCAGAGCTGGGCTAAGAGGTGGCAAATGGAGTTTAATGTGGAAAAGTGTGAGGTGATTCACTTGGAAGGAGTAACATGAATGCAGAGTACTGGACTAATGGTAAGATTCTTGGTCGTGTAGTTGAGCAGAGAGATCTCGGTGTCCATGTACATAGATCCCTGAAAGTTGCCAAACAGGTTGATAGAGTTGTTAAGAAGGCATACAGTGTATTTGCTTTTATTAATAGAGGAATTGAGTTTCGGAACCAGGAGATCATGCTGCAGCTGTACAAAACTCTAGGCGTATTGCACACAGTTCTAAGCACTGCATCATAGGAAGGATGTGGAAGCTTTGAAAAGGGTTCAGAGGAGATGTACTAGAATGTTGCCTTGTATGGAAGGAACTTCTTATGAGGAAAGGCTGATGGACTTGAGGCTGTTTTCGTTGGAGAGAAGAAGGTTGAGAGGTGACTTAATTGTGACATGTAGGATAATCAGAGGGTTAGAAAGGGTGGACAGGGAGACCAAGTTTCCTCGGATGGTGATGGCTAACACAAGGGGACATAGCTTTAAATTGAGGGGTGATAGATATCAGACAGATGTCGGAGGTAGTTACTTTACTGAGAGAGTAGTAGTGGCGTGGAACACACTGCCTGCAATAGTAGAAGACTTACCAGCTTTTAAGGGCATTTAAATGGTCATTGGAAAGACAAATGGACCTACATGAAATAGTGTAGGATAGATAGGCTTCAGACTGGTTTCACAGGTCGGTGCAGTATCAAGGGCCGAAGGGCCTGGACTGCACTGTAATGTTCTTTGTTTGATAACAAAGAACCTAATAGTACAGGAACAGGCCCTTCAGCCCTCCAAGCCTGCACCAATGCAGATCATCTCTCTAAAACTGTCACCTATTTTCCAAATATTTGTATCCCTCTGCTCCCTGCCCATTTGTGTACCTGTCTAGATACATCTTAAATGATGCTATCATGCCTGACTCTACCACCTCCACTGGCAACACATTCCAAGCCCCCACCACCCTCTGCTTAAAGAACTTTCCACGCATATCTTTTTTTAAACTATTCCCCTCTCACTTTGAACTCGTGACTCCTCGTAATTGAGATCCCCCACTCTGGGAAAAAGCTTCTTGCCATCCACCTGTCTATACCTCTCATGACCTCAATCAGGTCTCTCATCAAACTTCATCTTTCTAATGAAACTAATTCTAATCTACTCAACCTTTCTTCATAGCTAGCACCCTCCATACCAGGCAACATCCTGGTGAGCCTCCTCTGCAACCTCTCCAAAGCATCTGCATCCTTTTGGTAATCAGTGACCAGAATGGCACACAGTATTCCACATGTGGCCAAAGTAAAGTCCCATACAACTGTAACATGACCTGTCAACTCTTGTACTCAATACCCATTAAGATGGGCGGCATGGTGGCTCAGTGGTTAGCATTGCTGCCTCACAGGGATCCGGATTCAATTCCCACTTCAGGTGACTGTCTCTGTAGAGTTTGTACATTCTTGGGTTTGCTCCAGTTTCCTCCCATAATCCTAAAGATGTGCAGGTCAGGTGAACTGGCCATGCTAAATTGCCCATAGTGTTAGGTGCATTAGTTAGAGATAAATACAGAGTAGGGGAATGGGTCTGGGAGGGTTACTCTTCAGAGGGTCAGTATAGACTTGTTGGCCGAAGGGCCTGTTTCCAAACTGTACGGAATCTAATCTAATGCCCCGTCTGATGAAGAAAAGCATGCCATATGCCTTCTTGACCATTCTATTGACCTGTGTTGCCACCTTCAGGGTACAATAGACCTGAAAACCCAGATCTCTCTGGGCAACAATTTTCCCCAAGACTTTTCCATTTACTGCATAGTTTGCTCTTGAATTGGATCTTCCAAAATGTATCATCTCACATTTGCCTGGATTCAACTCCATCTGCCATTTCTCTGCCCAACTTGCCAATCTATCTATATTCTGCTGTATTCTCTGACAGTCCCCTTCATTATCTGCTACTCCACCAATCTTAGTGTCATCTGCAAACTTGCTAATCAGACCACTGATACCTTCCTCCAAATCACTTATGTATATCAAAACAATAGTGTTCCCAGCATGGATCCCTGTGGAACATTACTGGTCTCAGTTCTCCACTTCAAGAAACTCCCTTTCACTACTACTGTCTGTGTCCTGTTGCCCAGCCAATTCTTTATTCATCCAGATAGTACACCCTGGACCCAATGTGGCTTCACTTTCTCCATCAGCCTACCATGGGGAACCTTATCAAAGGCCTTACTGAAGTCCATGTATATGACATCTATAGCCCTTTAGTCATCAGCTGAAAGTGTGTTGCTGGTTAAAGCACAGCAGGTCAGGCAGCATCCAAGGAATAGGAAATTCGACGTTTCGGGCATAAGCCCTTCATCAGGAGACCTCATCTGCAGACCTCATTTTTAACCCTTTAGTCATCAGTCAACTTTGTCACTGTCTCAAAGAATTCTATTAAGTTGGTAAGACATGACCTTCCCTGTACAAAACCATGTTGTTCATCACTGATATGCCAATTTTCTTCCAAATGGGAATAGATCCTATCCTTCAGTATCTTCTCCAGCAGCTTCCCTACCACTGAAGTCATGCTCAAAGGTCTATAATTACTTGGATTAACCACGTTACCCTTCTTAAACAAGGGGACAATATTAGCAATTCTCCAGACCTCCGGGACCTCACCTGTGTTCAAGGATGCTGCAAAGATATCTGTTAAGGCCTCAACTATTTCCACACTTGCTTCCCTCACTAACCTGGGATAGATCCCATCCAGGAGAAAGTGAGGACAGCAGATGCTGGAGATCAGAGCTGAAAAATGTGTTGCTGGAAAAGCGCAGCAGGTCAGGCAGCATCAAAGGAGTGGGAGAATCGACGTTTCAGGCAGAATCCCTTGAAGGGCTTATACCCAAAACGTCGATTCTCCTGCTCCTTTGATGCTGCCTGACTTGCTGCGCTTTTCCAGCAACACATTTTTTAGCTCTAGATCCCATCCAGACCTGGGGACTTGTCTATCTTAATGCCTTTTAGAATATCCAACACCTCCTCCCCTCTTAGTCAACTTGACCTTGAGTAATCAAACATCTATCCCTAACCTCAACATATATCATGTCCCTCTCCTTTGTGAATACCAATGCAAAGTACTTATTAACAGTCTCACCCATTTTCTCTGACTCCACGCTTATCTTTCCTCCTATGTCTTTCTCTAGTTACCCTCTTGTTCCTTATATATAAATAAAAGGCTTTGGGATTCTTCTTAACCCTGTTTGTTAAAAATATTTCATGACTCCATTTAGCCCTCTTAATTCCTCATTTCAGATTTGTCCAACCTTCCCAATATTCTTCCAAAGCTTTGTCCATCTTCAGCTGTCTAGACCTTACATATACTTCCTTTTTCCTCTCAGCTAGTCTCACAATTTCACCTGTCATCCATGGTTCCCTAATCTTGCCATTTCTATCCCTCATTTTCACAGGAATATGTCTCTCCTGCACTCTAATCACCCTGTCTTTAAAATCCTCAGACGTATCAAATGTGGATTTACCTTCAAACAGCTGCTCCCAATCTACATTCCCCAGCTCCTGCCCAATTTCGGTATAGTTGGCCTTCCCCCAGTTTATCTCTCTTCCTTTAGGACCACTCTTTGTCCTTGAGTATTCTAAAATTTATGAAATTGTGAACACTATTCCCAAAGTAATCCCCTACTGAAACTTCAACCACCTGGCCGGTATCATTTCCCAACGCCAGGTCCAATATGGCTCCTTCACGACTTGAACTAATTACATATGCTCTAGAAAACCCTCCTGGATGCTCCTTACAAATGCTGATCCATCCAGACCTCTAACACTAAGTGAACCCCAGTTAATGTTGGGAAAATTAAAATCTCCTATCACCACCAACCTGTTGCTCCTACATCTTTCCATAATTTGTTTACATATTTGTACGTCTATCTCATGCTCACTGTCAGGAGGCCAGTGGTACAGCCCCAACCTTGTTACTGCACCCTTCCTATTTCCGAGCTCTGCCCATGTTGCCTCATTGTTCGAGTCCTCTATAGTGCCCTCCTTCAGCACAGCTGTGGTATCCTCTCTCACCAGGAATGTTGTAAGATTGTCTTGGCTTGCAACATAACTATCACATTATCATGCCTTTTGAGACAAAAGTCATGAGGAAACTTAAGCATTTCCACAATGAGCAAAATCATTGCAGTCAGGTTAGGTGACAGCAAATTTTACTTTGTTAATGTGTCCAGAGAATACTGATTAATCTAAATTTTTTGTTCTAAAATATACTTTACTCATAAATTGTCTTCAAGTAAATACAAAGTCCTAAACAATTCTGTACAGACTTTGCAGAAAAGAGTTTATTGGAATCTGATATTCCTCAGAGTTTCCATCCAGTTGCAACAAAAGGTTCTTCTAATCATGCAAGGAAACCAGTTTTAATATAACTGTTAAGGAAACACTCCCATTCTCAATTTTCTTTCACATAAGTCTCCATAATTTAGACCAGTTGAAATTGTGCGATTTACATTGTCAAGGATTGCCATTTAACCCATCTTTGTAATAGCACCCCAAAATTAATTCCACTAAAATGACCCAGATGATAAAGGTTATTTTCATTCTGGCACAGGTATGCAACAATCGGAACTATTAACCTCTACTTTCTTGTCAGGCTTTTTCTTAAGCAAAATAAGAGAGTCAAACCAAGGTAATTAGATCTACTCACCAGGTCCAGTGAGAAATAACAGTGATGAGAATATCAAAAGGCTTATTTCTTTCATGATGACTGGCTTTTACAATCCTTAAGTTCTCAAATGGGCAAGGGCTGTCGCTTTTGCTTTCTATGCAAGGCCATAGGCTGTTTACAGGGAAAAAATCCCCTCTGACTAACTCAGTGTTGTGAATTGCTGTCTTCATCTACTGTAAAAGTAGGATGGGAGTGTTGTGTGGGGGTAGAATAGAGAGAGTTCTGCTGCTACAGGAAACAGATGTAATTATGAATGCCTCCACACATCATGCAAACTGTTTCGCCTGTGGTACGCTGTGGTCTGCAACACTTTACTGAGTTTTGCCCCGGATTTCTAAAGGATATCTTACACTTTTTTAAAGACAAATTTTCAAGTTTCTCCTTATGCTTTTACCCAATGTAAATGACTAATAGTGTTTAGATGAAAAATTGTATAAATCAGTATATGGTAATCATATCAGTCGTTCCCTTCTCAAACAGTTGTCAAAAAAAAAACACAGAAGAGTCAAGACCAGAGTGATGTTGAGGTGGGAAGACAAAAAAGATGCTTCTTTGCTGGAACTGCCAATTTTATTTCTCTGCACATACACACACGAAAACCAAATCCAAAGTCCTTCGGTTAGCACATGGGCATAGTACATATATTAAGCTTCTATTTCTTAGAATGTAGAAGGTTAAGGTTTGCTTCATGTAAAATATTAGGATCTGGAACGGAATTGTTAAGGTACACAGAGGGAAGCATGTTCCACAGGGGTACCAAGGACAAGAGAACATAACCTTAACAGAGCTGAACCATTTGGGAGAGAATTTGGGAAACACTTTTTACTGGCAAATTTATGAACAAATTACTAGCTAGATAAATTTTGCCAAGGGAGGCAACAGCCTTATGGTGTTTTATCACTGAATTGTAAATCTAGAGGACGAGACAATGTACTGGGGACACAAGTTTGAATTCTGCTTATGACAGATGGTTGAATTTGAATTCAATTAAAATGTGGAATTAAGAGTTTAATGATGACCATGAATCCATTATTAGAGTCATAAACGACCAGGTTTCCCAAAGTAAACTAGTCCCATCTGTCTGCGTGTGGCCCAAATCCTGCTAAACCTTTTCTCTTCATGTACCTGTCCAAATGGGTTTTAAATGTTGTAACTGCACCTGCATCTACCACTTCCTCTGATACATACAAACCACCCTCTGTTTTAAAGTGTTGCCCCTCAAGTCCCTTTTAAATATTTCTCATCTCATCTTAAGAATATGCCTCCTAATTTTGAACTCCCCCCATCTTAGGAAAATACCATTGCTATTCACTTTATCTATGCACCCACCCCAATTTTTATAAACTTCAATAAGATTACCCCTCAATCTCCTACACTCCAATGGAAAAAGTCTAGGTCTCGCTAGTCTACTTTTGTATCTTAAGCCCTCCAAACCTGGCAACATCCTGGTCAATCTTTTCTCAACCCTCTCCAATTTAATAATATCCTTCCTATAGCAGGGTGACTAGAACTGTACACACTACTCTTAAAGTGGCCTCACCAATTTCCTGTTCAACTTTAACATGACATCCTAACTCTTATTCTCAATTAATTGATGGAGAAAGCCCATCTGGTTCACTAATGTCCTTTAGGGAAGGAAATCCTTACTTGATCTGGCCTGCATGTGACTCCAGACCCACAGCAATGTGGCTGACTCTTGACGGCCTTCTGACCAATTAGGGCTGGGTAATAAATGCTTGTCTAGCCAGTAACATCCTCATTCTGTGAATGAATTTGAAAAATCTGAAATATTTAGATTTTTTTGCTCATCGTGACAATCAAGCGATATAGAACTAATGGAGTTAGGATATAGATTAACCATGACTTCATTGAAGGTAATAGGGTCAGATAAGGAACAGAAATCAGGTGGGAGGGACTGGACTTCCTCGATTAATCCGAAGACAATAACTCATCAGCATTGGCTTTCCTGTTAGAAATGGTGGCCATTACTGGGACTCTACCTATCTGCAAGACTCAATCTTGGACATTGGTAGTTGTGCACAGGCCAAGTAAGTGGATTGTTGGTGAGTGTGCAGGGGATTCTGCAGGGGTAGCCATTGTGACTGGGGGCTTTCCCTGGATGATGGGATGTCTGTAGCAGGCTCCGCTATTCCCCATCCAGCCTGCAGGAAGGTCACTAGGGTTGACCAGATCTCTCCGCGGGCCCATCCACTATTGATAAAATGTCAGGAACAATGGAAAGGGGACCTTCAGTGATGCAATTGGTTTCCAGCCTGGAGGGCTGCCCTTTCCCTTTCCTGTTGCTGCTGGCAAAATACCATGACCGTGGGACAGCAGACTATGTTCCAACACACAGCCTCCTTCTTTATAGTTCAGTATCCTTCATTCTGTCTCCCATTCCACTCAATTTTCCAAAAGTGGCCTAACCAATGTCCTGTGCAGCCACAACATGACCTCCCAGCTCCTGTACTCAATGCTCTGACCAATAAAGGTAAGCATACCAAATGCCTTCATCACTATCCTATCCACCTGCGACTCCACTTTCAAGGAGCTATGAACCTGCACTCCAAGGTCTCTTTGTTCAGCAACACTCCCACAGACCTTTCCATTTAGTGCATAAGTCCTGCTAAGATTTACTTTCCCAAAATGTAGCTGTAATGCTTTCCCTTATCAAAAATGCCACTCCCCCTTCCCTCTTGCCACCCTTTCTATCCTTCCTGTTGCATTTGTATCCTGGAACATTAAGCTGCCAGTCCTGCCCACCCCTGAGCCACAATTCTGTAATTGCTATGATATCCCACACCCACGTTCTTAACCATGCCCTGAGTTCATCTGCCTTCCCTGTTAGGCCTCTTGCATTGAAAAACATGCAGTTTAATTTATCAGTCCTACCTTGTTCTCTGCTTTGTCCCTGCCTGCCCTGACTGTTTGACTTGCTTCTGTTCCCAACTGTACCAGTCTCAGATTGATCTCTTTCCTTACTATCTCCCTGGGTCCCACCCCCCACCTTAATAGTTTAAATCTTCCTCAGCAGCTCCAGTAAATCTTCCTGCCAGTATGTTAGTCCCCTTCCAATTCAGGTGCAGTCGTCCTTCTTGTATAAGTCACTTCTACCCTAAAAGAGATTCAAATGATCCAAAAATGTGAATCCTTCTCCCGTACACCAGCTCCTCAGCTATGTATTCATCTCCTCTATCCTCCCATTCATTCCCTCACTAGCTCGCAGCACCAGGAGTAATCTAGATATTACTACTCTTCAACTCCTTTTTAAGTCCGTGTCTAACTCTCTATATTCTCCCTTCAAAATCTCATCCTTTTCCCTTCCTATGTCACTGGTTCTAATGTGGTCAATGACCTCCTGCTGGCCCCTCTCCCCCGTGAGAACATTCTGCACCCTCTCTGAGACATCTTTGATCCTGGCACCAGGGAAACAACACACCATTCTGCTTTTTTTACTGCTGGCCTCAGAAGTGTCTGTCTGTGCCTTGGACTAGAGAGTCCCCTAACACAATTGATCTCTTGGAAACCAACGTACCCCTCATTGTATTTGAGCCAGTCTCGATACCAGAAATTTGGCTGTTCGTGCTACATTCCCCTGAGAATCCATCACCCCCTACATCTTCCAAACCAGCATACCTGTTTGAAATGGGGATAGCCACAGAAGACTCCAGCACACTGCCTACCTCTCTTACCTTTCCTGGAGTTAACCCATCTATGTGACTATATCTGCAACTTTTTCCCCCTACCTATAACTGCCATCCATCGCATCCTCTTGATCTTGTAAGTTTCTCATTGTCTCTAATTGTCTCTTTAACCGATTCATTCAATCTGATAGGATTCACAACCAACAGCGTTTATTGCTGATATAATCCTCAAAAACACATCAGCTCTCCCTAAACTCCCACATTCGACAAGAAGAGCATATCACTCTACTAAAGTCCATTTTTACTTCTTTCGCTGTACAGTCCCAGAAAATAGCACTGCCTTATTCCTCTACAAAACACCGCTCCAGGCTAACTGAATACTTATGTCTTATATTTTTAAGATTAATCAAGAGACGTATCTCAATAAAACATATAATAAAGAAAGAACCCACTCTATTCACTACTGCAGACTTACTGTAAGGCCACACTTAAAAGTATTCACTTATATGTTTCTGTGCTGTGACCTCTCGCAAACAGGTTCCTCCAAGATCAGTTGTGAATTTCACTCTTTGTTAATTTTCCTAGACGCACTCCGATGTCCAGCGATATATGAATTCAAACAGCAAAGGCAGTAACTGTACAGGTTCACAGCTCTGTCAGTTAGCAGTGTGGGTATCTCTCTCTCTCTCCCCGCGCACTGACCTCACCACGTGCTGCCTTTGTATATTCTTCTTCCTTTTAAAGGTGATGTTGTTTTGACTTTACTTTCTTCAAACTTCAAAAACAATGCAACACTATATAAAACACTATATAAAACAGTAATTACTTTTTTTTTAGACTTACAGTGTGGAAACAGGCCCTTCGGCCCAACAAGTCCACACCGACCCGCCGAAGCGCAATCCACCCATACCCCTACATTTACCCCTTACCTAACACTACGGGCAATTTAGCTTGGCCAATTCACCTGACACGCACATCTTTGTGACTGTGGGAGGAAACCGAAGCACCCGGAGGAAACCCACGCAGACACGGGGAGAACGTGCAAACTCCACACAGTCAGTCGCCTGAGTCGGGAATTGAACCCGGGTCTACAGGCGCTGTGAGGCAGCAGTGCTAACCACTGTGCCACCGTGCCGCCCCCTGTTCCTGGAATTCAAGGAAATCACCTCCAACACCTAAAACATCTCAATAAGGGAGCAGATTTTACAGCTAGAAATTTTTCCAGTCCTCCATCGTGGATTGGAAGGATGTTGTGAATTTGAAAGGGTTCACAAAGGATGTTTCCAGGATTGGAGGATTTGTGTTCTCGGGAGAGGTTGAATAGACTGGGGCTGTTTTCCCTGGAGTGATGAAGGCTGAGATTATAAAATCATGAGGGGTATGGATAGGATAAATAGACAAAGTCTCTTTCCTGGAGTGGAGGAGTCCAGAACTAGAGGGCATAGGTTTAGGGTGAGAGGGGAAAGATATAAAAGAGACTTAAGGGGTAACCTATGAGTATGGAATGAGCTGCCACAGGAAGTGGTGGAGGCTGGTATAATTGCAACATTTAAAAGGCATCTAGATGAGTATATGAATATGAAGGGTTTGGAGGGATATGGGCCGGGTGCTGGCAGGTGGGATTAGATTGGGTTGGGATGTCTGGTTGGCATGGATGGGTTGGACCAAAGGGTCTGTTTCCATGTTGTACATCTCTATGACTCTATGACTGTAAAGCACCACTTACATAAACTTATTGGGGGTTACTTCAGTGTCACTGGGTCAAAGTCCTAGAATTTAACATTATTGAGGATCTACCAACAGCATGTAGACTGCAGCAGTTCAAGAAGGACACTGACTACCACCGTCTGAAGGGCAACAAGTGATGGGCAATAAATGCTGGCCTCGCCAGTGATGCCCAGATCATCTGAATTAAGTTTTAAAAGGCCAATTGCTTGAAAGTAGAACAAATCAATACTGGAATATCCATTAAATAAAATGCTAAGCTAACAGCAACACATGGCAAGTATTTTATCAGTTTCCAAACAAGCAGAAAATCAACTTTCACAGTAAGCAATGTGCACTGGATGTGTTTTGAAATGTGAAGATTTGGGATTGAGCTCTTTGATTGACTTTGCATACCAGTCAATGTAGCAGATGTGAAATTACTCTGGTCTGTTGCAGCAGAAAATTAATTTCTTAGGAAACTCTGGTGCATTAGGAGGAATTACAATGTTTGACAGCTGAGGACCAGGAGGAGATCCATCATTTAATTCTTTTATACACATTGTACTATAATTTTATTTTTCAACATCTAGAGTAGATATTTTATAGTTAAAAATATACCTAATTGATAGAATTAGTCAAAGAAAATTGCAAAATATTTGACAGTGAATATTACAGAATTTGCAAAATGAACTAAATTGTCCCAGTATAGCATGTTCCATTTAAACATATTTGTGTTGATCCCAACTGCCCCAGTATAAAATGGGGATCGTTGTAGCTCCTAGATAATTAGAAGTTGAACATTCACTAGATTACAGGCAGGAACTTAATGTCCTTATTAATGAGAAGGAGAAAGAGAGTAGATTATATGTCTATATATTGGCCTTGGAGTACAATGCAGGTTTACAAGAATGACACCTGGTCTTTAAGGTTTATGAGGAGAGATTATATAAATTAGGATTGTTCTGTCCAGAATTTAGAAGGTTAAGGGGTGATCTGATTGAATGTTTCAAGATTTTAACAAGAAAAGACAGGAATCATAAACTATTTCCACTGGTTGAAGATTCCACTGGTTGAAGATGGGAGGTCGAAGACCTGGAAAAATGATGCACTGAGAACAACTGAGCTCTCAATGCCGGCAAAACCAAACAACTCATTATTGACTTCGGCGGGATGTTACTCATGCCCCCCCCCTACACATTAACAGCACAGAGGTGGAACGAGTGGACAGTGTCAAGTTCCTGGGAGTGGTCATCCACAACAAGCTTTCTTGGACTCTTCATGTGGATGCACTGGTTACAAAGGCCCAACAACGTCTCTTCTTCCTCAGGCAGCTGAGGAAATTTGGCGTGACGGCAAATACCCTCACCGACTTTTATAGATGCGCCATCAAGAGCATTCTGTCTGGGTGTATCACTACCTGGTATGGCAACTGTACCATTCAAGATCGGAGACAGTTACAGAGAGTGGGGAACTCAGCCCGGACAATCACAAAGGACAGCCTCCCATCTATAGAATCCATCTACCAGGCCCACTGTCAAGGAAAGGCCGCTAATATTCTCAAAGATCCATCCCACCCTGGCAATATTTTTCTACAATGTCTACCATTGGGGAGAAGGTACAGAAGCCTGAACACACGCACCAGCCGGTTTCAAAACAATTTCTACTTTACTGTTGTTAGAATACTGAATGGACTCACAAACTCTTAGCATTCGCTGTAACTGTGTTTTGACTTTTGTTGTTGTTTACCTATTATTTATTTTCGATGCTATTTAACTGTGATCTACCTGTATTGCTGGCAGGACAAAGCTTTTCACTTTGTCTCGGTACACGTGACAATAAATTCAATTCAATTCTAGAACTTGGGGGAATAGCCTGAGAATTAGGGTTGGACCATTCAAGTGAAACATAGAAACATAGGAAATAAGTGCAGGAATAGGTCACTCAGCCCTTTGAGCCTGCCCCACCATTCAATATGATCATGGCTGAGCATGCAATCTCAGTATCCCATTCCCACTTTCTCTACATACTCCTTGATCCTTTTAGCTGCAAGTGCCACATCCATCTCCCTCTGGAATATATCTAACAAACTGGCCCCTGTAGCTTTCTGTGGTAGATAATTCCACAGCTTCACAACTCTCTGAGTGAAGAAATTCTTCCTCATCTCAGTCCTGAATGTCTTACTCTTATTCTTAGACTGTTTCTATGTAATTTCCCCCCTTCATTCTTCTAAATTCCAGTGAGTACAAGCCCAGTCGATCCAGCATTTCCTCATTTGTCTGTCCTGCCATCCCGGGAATCAGTCTGGTGAACCTTTGCTGGACTCCCATAATAGAAAGAATGTCCTTTCTTAGACCAAAACTGCACACAACACCCAAGGTGTGGCCTCAATAAGGCTCTGTATAACTGCCTTCCAATACCTATTTCACTGCACAACTCTAACTCTACTCCTATACTCCAATCCTCTCACTATGAAGGCCAGTCCGCCATTAGCGTTCCTCGCTGCCTGCTGCACCTGCACGCCAACCTTCAGCGACTATTCCACCGTGACACTCATGTCTTGTTGCACCTCACCTTTTCCTAAACTGCCACCATTCAGATCATAATCTGCGTTCCTGTTTTTGTCACCAAAGTGGAAAGATGTTAAGAAGCTTTTCTATATGCAAAGGATAGTAGAGGTTTGGAATTCTCTTTCACCATCAGCAGTAGACGCTGAATTAGTTATGTATTTAAATCTGAGGTTGACAATTTTTTGTTATGCAAATGCATTGAGGAAAATGGAACCAAAAGCAGGTATTTGGAGTTAGGCTACAGATCAGCAATAGTGGAAAAAGTTTGAGGGGCTGAATGGCCTCCCCATGTCCCTATGTTCCTATGCTGTAAGTGCTGATTTTTAACTGTTCTGCAGGGAAGGCAACTGAGTTACATGAATTCTGTGTCATTGGCATGATCAGATAAATCCTAGAGCAACTGGGTAGCTCTGTGTGGTTAAGATGCAGGGAGATCAGATAAGAAAAGGAAATAATCTTCCTGGAATAATTAGATATTGTGCTGCTTTGCTGAAAAGTTAACCCACCTACACAGAGTCTGCATAGTTGGGGTTCCAGTTAAGTCTCAAGGGCAATAGGAAATCTTTGTGCAGGTAGAACTCAGGCCAAATCTTGGGAGTTATTAGGCAGTTAGGTATTTTAATCAGGATACTTGGTGCTACTAGTAGGTCAGTATAGGTAAGAGTGGGAGTTGAAAAGCCTACAATCTGTATTTTCTTCATACAACTCAGTAAGACCGGACTTCAAGGAAAACCCAAATGCATTCTAGCTTAGCAAAGCTAGCTATCTGCTCAGAGCTGGAGTTGTGCAGTGAAATAGGTATTGAAAGGCAGTTTCTACAACAGGCTTAGAGTCAAGATGAGCACAGATGGGAGAGGAGTATGATCACAGAAGCAATCCTTTCGGGAGTCAATTGGAGAGTGAGGTTTAAGGCTAGACCAGCTAAAAGTGAAAAATTGTAATCCCTTGTGAAGTTTAGTGTTGGTTGATGATCATCGCGTGATTGGTGTTATGGGGGTGGGGCAGGGTTGGTATTCATTGCTGTGAAATCCGTGGGACTTGTCATGATTCCATTTGATGTGTGTTGTAGAGTGTTCAATTACAGTGTGTTATTCAAGTTTATCATGTCATAGTTCTGGGTTTGGAAAACCGTACATTGATTGCAGTACTATTCTGACTCGTATAATAAAGCTTCGTGGTTTGTTCAACACTATGGAAGCTTGGAGCTTTGTTCTCTCATTAAGTCCTCAGGATCTCATCTTTTGTCTAGATCAGATTAGATTAGATTACTCACAGTGTGGAAACAGGCCCTTCGGCCCAACAAGTCCACACCGACCCGCTGAAGCGCAACCCACCCATACCCCTACATTTACTTCTTACCTAACACTACGGACAATTTAGCTTGGCCAATTCACCTGACCCGCACATCTTTGGACTGTGGGAGGAAACCGGAGCACCCGGAGGAAACCCACGCAGACACGGGGAGAATGTGCAAACTCCACACAGTCAGTCGCCTGAGTCGGGAATTGAACCCGGGTCTCAGGCACTGTGAGGCAACAGTGCTAACCACTGTGCCACCGTGCCATCTACTTTGTCAAATAAATTGTCACAAGTTTCTGAAAAATTGGAATATAATTTGGTGATTTGATCTTGGATTATAAGAGTTGTCAGTGATATGGTCTGGGATCATAACCCTTGCATTATCAATAAAAAGGAAGGCATTCATTTCCTCAAGTATCAATCATATCCTTAAGATGCCCTAAAGTGCTTTAGTTGAGTAGAGTGGGAGTGACTGTTAAATTGTTGCATGACTTAGAATAGTCCTGTTAATGTCTTTCATGCATAATCATTGTTAACCATTGATGTTAATACCCCTCAGTGATGTGGAAGAACATATTGCTAGTCAAGTGAGTCCACATGCTTCCTCCCTGTTCAGAAAAAGGAAACGAGAATTTTTTTTCATAGTCATTTCTAAGAAAAAAATCAATGTCAATAGTTGTGGCTATTTTTGTTGTCTGCTAACTGTGCATATTAGATGAGGACAGTGCAAATAGACAGTATTCAATTCAGTGCAAATGAACATATTGTAATCATTATTTGGGAAGCAAATGTTCTGTCTTTCAAAGAAAATGCATGTAGTGTATATAGGGCTTTTCACAGCCTTAGGTCACTTTACAGATAATGATGCAATTTTGGAGTGTGGTCACTATTGCAACGTAGAAAATAAGGTAGTCAATTTGTGCATAGTAAGGTCTCACAAACAGCAGCGCCTGAGATGATTGGTTAACCAGTGACATATCCTTTCACATAAAGTGTGTATATACCTGTAGCCTTTTATTGCTGAGATTGTAAATCAGTCATTGAAGAGGAAAGATTGTATTGTTTTGCCTTGTGGACTGGTCAGAAGCAGCTGCGGTTCTAAAAATCCAACTCTGGGACTTGGCCCATGGGAGTAGTGTTTACAAAGATTGAATTTTATGGAATTCTTAGTGGTAACGCCCTAGCCTCTGAACTACAAACGCATCTGATGGTGGTGTAGCGATAATGTTACTGGCCTTGTAATCCAAAACCCAGGCATTAATATTCTAATGTTTGAACCCCAATACTGCAGAATTGTGAATTTTTAAAAAAATGGAACTAAAAGCTACCATAATGGCGACCTTATTACCACCATGAATTGTTGTGGTGGTAATAAGGTCGCTGATGTCTTTTAGGAAAGGAAATGGGAGTGAGATATGGTTCTTCAGGCTAAAGGGAACAAAGACAGTGGGGAGAGAACAAGAACAGGGGACTGAGTTGGATGGTCAGCCATAATAATATTGAATGGTGGAGCAGGCTCAAAGGGCTGAATGGTCACTCCTGGTTTTTAATGCTGCCATCCTTACCTGGACTGGAGTAAAGGTGACTTCATACCCACAGCAATATGATTGATTCTTAATTACCCCTTAAATGGCCTAGCAAGACATTCAGTTCCAGGACTGTTATGGGGATGGATAATAAATGGTGGCCAAGCCAACACATAATGTGAAAAAAAAAGTCCTTACACCAGGAATTCCTCCAGAAAGGAATTCAAACAGATTGGTAAGCAGCCTGTTACTCTCCAACTCTTCCCTGAAGGGCAGTATATGTGAAGGTGACAATTAGCATTGTTGGGAATTCTGGTGTTCAGATGGTCAGTCATGTGAAGCTCAATGAGAATTGACAGCCATTGTTTTATAACAAAAAATGGAAAGATTTCAGATAGTACTAAAGAAGGCAAATTGATTGTTGGCATTTATTGCTCAAGCATTGGAATATAACATTAGGAAAGTGTTGTTGTACAAAGTAAATCTTCACTGCAATATTGTGTACAATTTTGTTCCACTTACTTAAAGAGGATGTAATTGGATCAGAGGCTGTTCAGACGAGGTTCACTAGATTGATGCCAAGATGAGGGGTTTGTCCTATGAAAAGAGATTGAGTAGTTTAGGCCAATGTTCTCTGGAGTTTAGAAGAGAGAGGAGATCTAATTGAGGTATATAAGATGCTAAAGGGGATTGACAAAGTAGATGCAGAGAGGATGTTTCCTCATGTGAGGCAATTTAGAATGAGAGGCTATAGTTTTAGAACATGGGATGGCAGATTTAAAACAGATGAGGAGGAATTACTTCTCTCAAAGCATCATGAATCAATAGAATTCACTTCCCCCAGAGTGTGGTAGATGCTGGGACATTGAATAAAACTTAGGAAAGAGATAGTCAGATTTTTAATTAGTAATGGGTTGGAGGGAAATTGGGAGTGGGCAAGAAAGTGGTGTTGGGGCCAAGGGGAGATCAGCCATGATGGTATTAAATGGTGGAGCTGGCTCAAGGGGTCGAATGGCCTCCTCTTGCTCTTAGCTCTTATGCTTTTAAGGGCAGATTTATTTAGTTTTGATATTATTTTCTAATTTGTGCTTAATGTATTTATTACTCTAAACCTGAATGGGATGTTCTCCTGTTGGGACGTAAGAGAATGAATAAATGTACATTGATTAATCTTGACCAGTTTTGAACTCCGGCACTTTATGTGGTGAGGTAGACAAAGAGGACAAGAGTCAGGGGAATGTCTGACACAAGCTTATTAAACAGCTTATCACAGAGAAACAATAATAATTAGACCCTACTGTTGGACTTTAATTAAACTCTACCAAACTCTATGAATCACTTCACAGGACTCATTAGTAAATAGTCATAAATCTCTTCAGTAAACAGTATCAAATCTATATGAGCTATCTATTTCTGACATGCAGTTCCAAGGATTTGCTATAGCCTACCCACAATTCCCTACTGCTATATTTGAACTGCTTGTCTGAAAGGACTGGGGTACCTACTCAATAAGACTGGGGCAGCCTGTTCCTCAGTCTCTGAGGATTGGCGATGTTTCAGGATCTGCAGTCATGGATTTGGGTTTCCCCTTTCATCGAGGGTTGGTTCTGTGCTTGGGGTTGTCTCACCGAGATGATTTTCTGGATCTGGACAGTTTAATAATACTCGCTACAAGGAGCTGGAGATACTGTGTGGATCAGCTGCCAGTTGAAGGTGCTCTCTGGAGATGTCGCTGAAGAAGCTGCTCCAGGTTGTCCCTTTAATCCCCCCTGTTGCCTGTATCCAAAACTAGCATCAGGTGGGAGCAGGAAGATCCAATGAGGTGACTACTTTCCACATTTGGACATCGCAAAACATGATTTTAAACCTTCAACAGTTAAGTGCTGACCTTGCCGTGCTATGCCTCTGGCTTCCTACTGAATTAGGTGCCACTGAGTATGCATAATGAATGAGACCTTCACCCTATCAAACATTATCAAGGTGCATTAGTCAGGTGAAATGTAGAGTAATAGACCAGGGGAATGGGTCTGGATGGGTTACTCATCAGTGTGGAATTCTTGGGTGAAATGGCCTGTTTCCACATTGTAGGGTCTGTATAATTCCATGAAGTTATGGTGTAAGTATTTATTACTGCAGTAATGAATG
Source organism: Hemiscyllium ocellatum (assembly GCF_020745735.1). Lineage (NCBI taxonomy): Eukaryota > Metazoa > Chordata > Chondrichthyes > Orectolobiformes > Hemiscylliidae > Hemiscyllium > Hemiscyllium ocellatum. Next base: position 57,962,466 of record NC_083422.1, read on the forward strand.
GGACCCCCACCCTGTCAAACGTCACCAAGTTGTGCTGTAAGTATTTATTACTGCAGTAATGAATGGGACCCCCACCCTGTCAAACATCACCAAGTTGTGCTGTAAGTATTTATTACTGCAGTAATGAATGGGACCCCCACCCTGTCAAACGTCACCAAGTTGTGCTGTAAGTATTTATTACTGCAGTAATGAATGGGACCCCCACCCTGTCAAACTTCACCAAGTTGTGCTGAAAGTATTTATTACTGCAGTAATATATGGGACCTACACCCTGTCAAACGTCACCAAGTTGTGCTGTAAGTATTTATTACTGCAGTAATGAATGGGACCCTCACCCTGTCAAACGTCACCAAGTTGTGCTGCAAGTATTTATTACTGCAGTAATGAATGGGACCCCCACCCTGTCAAACTTCACCAAGTTGTGCTGCAAGTATTTATTACTGCAGTAATATATGGGACCTACACCCTGTCAAACGTCACCAAGTTGTGCTGTAAGTATTTATTACTGCAGTAATGAATGGGACCCCCACCCTGTCAAACGTCACCAAGTTGTGCTGCAAGTATTTATTACTGCAGTAATGAATGGGACCCCCACCCTGTCAAACTTCACCAAGTTGTGCTGTAAGTATTTATTACTGCAGTAATGAATGGGACCCCCACCCTGTCAAACTTCACCAAGTTGTGCTGAAAGTATTTATTACTGCAGTAATATATGGGACCTACACCCTGTCAAACGTCACCAAGTTGTGCTGTAAGTATTTATTACTGCAGTAATGAATGGGACCCCCACCCTGTCAAACGTCACCAAGTTGTGCTGCAAGTATTTATTACTGCAGTAATGAATGGGACCCCCACCCTGTCAAACTTCACCAAGTTGTGCTGCAAGTATTTATTACTGCAGTAATATATGGGACCTACACCCTGTCAAACGTCACCAAGTTGTGCTGTAAGTATTTATTACTGCAGTAATGAATGGGACCCCCACCCTGTCAAACGTCACCAAGTTGTGCTGTAAGTATTTATTACTGCAGTAATGAATGGGACCCCCACCCTGTCAAACTCCACCAAGTTGTGCTGCAAGTATTTATTACTGCAGTAATATATGGGACCTACACCCTGTCAAACGTCACCAAGTTGTGCTGTAAGTATTTATTACTGCAGTAATGAATGGGACCCCCACCCTGTCAAACGTCACCAAGTTGTGCTGCAAGTATTTATTACTGCAGTAATGAATGGGACCCCCACCCTGTCAAACATCACCAAGTTGTGCTGTAAGTATTTATTACTGCAGTAATGAATGGGACCCCCACCCTGTCAAACGTCACCAAGTTGTGCTGTAAGTATTTATTACTGCAGTAATGAATGGGACCCCCACCCTGTCAAACTTCACCAAGTTGTGCTGAAAGTATTTATTACTGCAGTAATATATGGGACCTCCACCCTGTCAAACGTCACCAAGTTGTGCTGTAAGTATTTATTACTGCAGTAATGAATGGGACCCCCACCCTGTCAAATGTCACCAAGTTGTGCTGCAAGTATTTATTACTGCAGTAATGAATGGGACCCCCACCCTGTCAAACTTCACCAAGTTGTGCTGCAAGTATTTATTACTGCAGTAATATATGGGACCTACACCCTGTCAAACGTCACCAAGTTGTGCTGTAAGTATTTATTACTGCAGTAATGAATGGGACCCCCACCCTGTCAAACTCCACCAAGTTGTGCTGCAAGTATTTATTACTGCAGTAATGAATGGGACCCCCACCCTGTCAAACGTCACCAAGTTGTGCTGTAAGTATTTATTACTGCAGTAATGAATGGGACCCTCACCCTGTCAAACGTCACCAAGTTGTGCTGTAAGTATTTATTACTGCAGTAATGAATGGGACCCCCACCCTGTCAAACTCCACCAAGTTGTGCTGTAAGTATTTATTACTGCAGTAATGAATGGGACCCTCACCCTGTCAAACGTCACCAAGTTGTGCTGCAAGTATTTATTACTGCAGTAATGAATGGGACCCCCACTCTGTCAAACTTCACCAAGTTGTGCTGCAAGTATTTATTACTGCAGTAATGAATGGGACCCCCACCCTGTCAAACTCCACCAAGTTGTGCTGCAAGTATTTATTACTGCAGTAATGAATGGGACCCCCACTCTGTCAAACTCCACCAAGTTGTGCTGCAAGTATTTATTACTGCAGTAATGAATGGGACCCCCACCCTGTCAAACTCCACCAAGTTGTGCTGTAAGTATTTATTACTGCAGTAATGAATGGGACCCCCACCCTGTCAAACGTCACCAAGTTGTGCTGTAAGTATTTATTACTGCAGTAATGAATGGGACCCCCATCCTGTCAAACTCCACCAAGTTGTGCTGCAAGTATTTATTACTGCAGTAATGAATGGGACCCCCACCCTGTCAAACGTCACCAAGTTGTGCTGTAAGTATTTATTACTGCAGTAATGAATGGGACCCTCACCCTGTCAAACGTCACCAAGTTGTGCTGCAAGTATTTATTACTGCAGTAATGAATGGGACCCCCATCCTGTCAAACTCCACCAAGTTGTGCTGCAAGTATTTATTACTGCAGTAATGAATGGGACCCCCACCCTGTCAAACGTCACCAAGTTGTGCTGTAAGTATTTATTACTGCAGTAATGAATGGGACCCTCACCCTGTCAAACGTCACCAAGTTGTGCTGCAAGTATTTATTACTGCAGTAATGAATGGGACCCCCACTCTGTCAAACTTCACCAAGTTGTGCTGCAAGTATTTATTACTGCAGTAATGAATGGGACCCCCACCCTGTCAAACATCACCAAGTTGTGCTGTAAGTATTTATTACTGCAGTAATGAATGGGACCCCCACCCTGTCAAACTTCACCAAGTTGTGCTGAAAGTATTTATTACTGCAGTAATATATGGGACCTACACCCTGTCAAACGTCACCAAGTTGTGCTGTAAGTATTTATTACTGCAGTAATGAATGGGACCCCCACCCTGTCAAACGTCACCAAGTTGTGCTGCAAGTATTTATTACTGCAGTAATGAATGGGACCCCCACCCTGTCAAACTTCACCAAGTTGTGCTGCAAGTATTTATTACTGCAGTAATATATGGGACCTACACCCTGTCAAACGTCACCAAGTTGTGCTGTAAGTATTTATTACTGCAGTAATGAATGGGACCCCCACCCTGTCAAACGTCACCAAGTTGTGCTGTAAGTATTTATTACTGCAGTAATGAATGGGACCCCCACCCTGTCAAACATCACCAAGTTGTGCTGTAAGTATTTATTACTGCAGTAATGAATGGGACCCCCACCCTGTCAAACGTCACCAAGTTGTGCTGTAAGTATTTATTACTGCAGTAATGAATGGGACCCCCACCCTGTCAAACTTCACCAAGTTGTGCTGAAAGTATTTATTACTGCAGTAATGAATGGGACCTACAAACTGTCAAACGTCACCAAGTTGTGCTGTAAGTATTTATTACTGCAGTAATGAATGGGACCCCCACCCTGTCAAACTCCACCAGGTTGTGCTGCAAGTATTTATTACTGCAGTAATATATGGGACCTACACCCTGTCAAACGTCACCAAGTTGTGCTGTAAGTATTTATTACTGCAGTAATGAATGGGACCCCCACCCTGTCAAACGTCACCAAGTTGTGCTGCAAGTATTTATTACTGCAGTAATGAATGGGACCCCCACCCTGTCAAACATCACCAAGTTGTGCTGTAAGTATTTATTACTGCAGTAATGAATGGGACCCCCACCCTGTCAAACGTCACCAAGTTGTGCTGTAAGTATTTATTACTGCAGTAATGAATGGGACCCCCACCCTGTCAAACTTCACCAAGTTGTGCTGAAAGTATTTATTACTGCAGTAATATATGGGACCTCCACCCTGTCAAACGTCACCAAGTTGTGCTGTAAGTATTTATTACTGCAGTAATGAATGGGACCCCCACCCTGTCAAATGTCACCAAGTTGTGCTGCAAGTATTTATTACTGCAGTAATGAATGGGACCCCCACCCTGTCAAACTTCACCAAGTTGTGCTGCAAGTATTTATTACTGCAGTAATATATGGGACCTACACCCTGTCAAACGTCACCAAGTTGTGCTGTAAGTATTTATTACTGCAGTAATGAATGGGACCCCCACCCTGTCAAACTCCACCAAGTTGTGCTGCAAGTATTTATTACTGCAGTAATGAATGGGACCCCCACCCTGTCAAACGTCACCAAGTTGTGCTGTAAGTATTTATTACTGCAGTAATGAATGGGACCCTCACCCTGTCAAACGTCACCAAGTTGTGCTGTAAGTATTTATTACTGCAGTAATGAATGGGACCCCCACCCTGTCAAACTCCACCAAGTTGTGCTGTAAGTATTTATTACTGCAGTAATGAATGGGACCCTCACCCTGTCAAACGTCACCAAGTTGTGCTGCAAGTATTTATTACTGCAGTAATGAATGGGACCCCCACTCTGTCAAACTTCACCAAGTTGTGCTGCAAGTATTTATTACTGCAGTAATGAATGGGACCCCCACCCTGTCAAACTCCACCAAGTTGTGCTGCAAGTATTTATTACTGCAGTAATGAATGGGACCCCCACTCTGTCAAACTCCACCAAGTTGTGCTGCAAGTATTTATTACTGCAGTAATGAATGGGACCCCCACCCTATCAAACTCCACCAAGTTGTGCTGTAAGTATTTATTACTGCAGTAATGAATGGGACCCCCACCCTGTCAAACGTCACCAAGTTGTGCTGTAAGTATTTATTACTGCAGTAATGAATGGGACCCCCATCCTGTCAAACTCCACCAAGTTGTGCTGCAAGTATTTATTACTGCAGTAATGAATGGGACCCCCACCCTGTCAAACGTCACCAAGTTGTGCTGTAAGTATTTATTACTGCAGTAATGAATGGGACCCTCACCCTGTCAAACGTCACCAAGTTGTGCTGCAAGTATTTATTACTGCAGTAATGAATGGGACCCCCACTCTGTCAAACTTCACCAAGTTGTGCTGCAAGTATTTATTACTGCAGTAATGAATGGGACCCCCACCCTGTCAAACTCCACCAAGTTGTGCTGCAAGTATTTATTACTGCAGTAATGAATGGGACCCCCACCCTGTCAAACTCCACCAAGTTGTGCTGCAAGTATTTATTACTGCAGTAATGAATGGGACCCTCACCCTGTCAAACTCCACCAAGTTGTGCTGTAAGTATTTATTACTGCAGTAATGAATGGGACCCCCACCCTGTCAAACTCCACCAAGTTGTGCTGCAAGTATTTATTACTGCAGTAATGAATGGGACCCCCACCCTGCCAAACTTCACCAAGTTGTGCTGCAAGTATTTATTACTGCAGTAATGAATGGGACCCTCACCCTGTCAAACTCCACCAAGTTGTGCTGCAAGTATTTATTACTGCAGTAATGAATGGGACCCTCACCCTGTCAAACTCCACCAAGTTGTGCTGCAAGTATTTATTACTGCAGTAATGAATGGGACCCCCACCCTGTCAAACTTCACCAAGTTGTGCTGCAAGTATTTATTACTGCAGTAATGAATGGGACCCCCACCCTGTCAAACTCCACCAAGTTGTGGTGTAAGTATTTATTACTGCAGTAATGAATGGGACCCCCACCCTGTCAAACGTCACCAAGTTGTGCTGTAAGTATTTATTACTGCAGTAATGAATGGGACCCCCACCCTGTCAAACTTCACCAAGTTGTGCTGAAAGTATTTATTACTGCAGTAATATATGGGACCTCCACCCTGTCAAACGTCACCAAGTTGTGCTGTAAGTATTTATTACTGCAGTAATGAATGGGACCCCCACCCTGTCAAATGTCACCAAGTTGTGCTGCAAGTATTTATTACTGCAGTAATGAATGGGACCCCACCCTGTCAAACTTCACCAAGTTGTGCTGCAAGTATTTATTACTGCAGTAATATATGGGACCTACACCCTGTCAAACGTCACCAAGTTGTGCTGTAAGTATTTATTACTGCAGTAATGAATGGGACCCCCACCCTGTCAAACTCCACCAAGTTGTGCTGCAAGTATTTATTACTGCAGTAATGAATGGGACCCCCACCCTGTCAAACGTCACCAAGTTGTGCTGTAAGTATTTATTACTGCAGTAATGAATGGGACCCTCACCCTGTCAAACGTCACCAAGTTGTGCTGTAAGTATTTATTACTGCAGTAATGAATGGGACCCCCACCCTGTCAAACTCCACCAAGTTGTGCTGTAAGTATTTATTACTGCAGTAATGAATGGGACCCTCACCCTGTCAAACGTCACCAAGTTGTGCTGCAAGTATTTATTACTGCAGTAATGAATGGGACCCCCACTCTGTCAAACTTCACCAAGTTGTGCTGCAAGTATTTATTACTGCAGTAATGAATGGGACCCCCACCCTGTCAAACTCCACCAAGTTGTGCTGCAAGTATTTATTACTGCAGTAATGAATGGGACCCCCACTCTGTCAAACTCCACCAAGTTGTGCTGCAAGTATTTATTACTGCAGTAATGAATGGGACCCCCACCCTGTCAAACTCCACCAAGTTGTGCTGTAAGTATTTATTACTGCAGTAATGAATGGGACCCCCACCCTGCCAAACTTCACCAAGTTGTGCTGCAAGTATTTATTACTGCAGTAATGAATGGGACCCTCACCCTGTCAAACTCCACCAAGTTGTGGTGTAAGTATTTATTACTGCAGTAATGAATGGGACCCCCACTCTGTCAAACTCCACCAAGTTGTGCTGCAAGTATTTATTACTGCAGTAATGAATGGGACCCCCACCCTGTCAAACTCCACCAAGTTGTGCTGTAAGTATTTATTACTGCAGTAATGAATGGGACCCCCACCCTGCCAAACTTCACCAAGTTGTGCTGCAAGTATTTATTACTGCAGTAATGAATGGGACCCTCACCCTGTCAAACTCCACCAAGTTGTGGTGTAAGTATTTATTACTGCAGTAATGAATGGGACCCCCACCCTGTCAAACTCCACCAAGTTGTGCTGTAAGTATTTATTACTGCAGTAATGAATGGGACCCCCACCCTGTCAAACGTCACCAAGTTGTGGTGTAAGTATTTATTACTGCAGTAATGAATGGGACCCCCACCCTGCCAAACTCCACCAAGTTGTGGTGTAAGTATTTATTACTGCAGTAATGAATGGGACCCCCACCCTGCCAAACTCCACCAAGTTGTGGTGTAAGTATTTATTACTGCAGTAATGAATGGGACCCCCACCCTGTCAAACTCCACCAAGTTGTGGTGTAAGTATTTATTACTGCAGTAATGAATGGGACCCCCACCCTGCCAAACTCCACCAAGTTGTGGTGTAAGTATTTATTACTGCAGTAATGAATGGGACCCTCACCCTGTCAAACTTCACCAAGTTGTGCTGCAAGTATTTATTACTGCAGTAATGAATGGGACCCCCACCCTGTCAAACTCCACCAAGTTGTGCTGACGAGTTGGTTGACGTCGGAGGCGGGTCCATGACGTCATTGCGCCGTGACGTATTCTGCGCGGTTGCTAGGAGACGGTTTGGACGCGGCCGGGGCACTCTGTGGGGGCAGGGTCATACACCGGGGATCCGCGGCCGGAGCTCGGACACTGCCCAGCTCCCGGTCCCCACACCGCCCTCCATCCTCCCGGCCCGGGAGCGGGACAGCGCAGCACCAGCGGCAGCGCCATGGTGAGTGACAGGGCCCTGACACCCCCCCCCCACACACACACACACCCCACACACACCCCCCACACACACACCCCCCACACACACACCCCCCCACACACACCCCCCACACACACACCCCCCACAT